>NC_133777.1:44743614-44777068 GCF_003597395.2 Chelonoidis abingdonii | reverse complement strand
GGGGAGGGAGGAAGATGGTTCTCATCATTCACCTTCGGTGGCTCCCTGTCCTTGCTCCTCCTGGCGCCCCCCACAGCTCCCATTGGCCACAGTTCCCAGCCAATAGGCTGGGAGCCACGGAGTCAGCGCTCGGGGAGTGGGGATGGAGATAGTGTGCCTGCAGAGCCACCTGGCCATGCCTCTACCAGTAACAGCAGGTATGGAGAGCCACTGAGGGGAGCTGCCAGAGGGGAGTACCCCTCCCCGCATCCTGAGCCCCTCCCGTGCTCCAATCCCCTGCTCCCTCCCAAACCCAAATTCCCTCCCAGAGCATGCCCTGCAACCCCTCCTATGCCTCAGCCTCCTGCCAGTCCCACACCAACTGCACTATAAAACAGACTTTCTGTGCAGATCAGAAATACCAGTTTATAGAACTTGCCAGTTGGGGAAGTGCCGGATAAAGAGCTTTTACTGTAATATGGAAACATGCCAGAAGCATTTGGAAAATGGTCTCAATGGGTATTAGTTGTTCTAGCGGACAATTTATTTTTTCTAAAAGGACACAGATTTCAAGTGATTAAGGGGGAGAGAGTAGGTGCCCACTCCCAATGACTTTCAAAAGGAATTAAGTGCCTAACCATCATGCGTGCCTTTGAAAATTTTATATCATATCCAGACAATAGCTGTATTAAGACGGAGTTAAAATTTAGAGTATCTATCAATAATTGGGAGTAAAACGCATTACATGAACACGGGAATTACTTCCAAAGCAAATATTACAAATCCAAGAATTCCTTGTTAAGGTTCAGCTTCAAATACGTTAAAAGATTTTAAAGGTGTGAAATCTAGAAAAATTAGATATACATACTCCTGAAAATCTCAATATTTGATGCAAGGTTATACGAGGAGATTGTGGCCCCAACTGCTATCTGCTGTGTGCAGAGTACAGTAAACATGTTATGCCGCAGCTTATCTATTATATACAGCCAACACATCTTTTAGTGAGTCAGCTATGCCACCCCCAGAGGTTCCTTACTTTTATAGACTCGTAGACTCATAGACTAAGATCAGACGGGACCATTATGATCATCTAGTCTGATCTCCTGCACAGTGCAGGCCACAGAATCTCACCCACCCACTCCTTAACAAACCCCTGACCTATGTCTGAGTTATTGAAGTCCTCAAATTGTGGTTTGAAGACCTCAAGCTGCAGAGAATCTTCCAGCAAGTGACCCATGCCCCATGCTGCAGAGGAAGGTGAAAAACCTCCAAGGCCTCTGCCAATCTGCCCTGGAGGAAAATTCCTTCCGACCCCAAATATGGCGATCAGTTAAACCCTGAGCATGTGAGCAAGACTCACCAGCCAGCACCCAGGAAAGAATTCTCTGTAGTAACTCAGATCCCAACCCATCTAACATCCCATCACAGACTACTAGGTAATCAAAGATCAGTTGCCAAGTTAATTGCCAAAATTAGGCTATACCATCCCCCACATAAACTTATCAAGCTTAATCTTGAAGCCAGATATGTCTTTTGCCGCCACTACTCCCCTTGGAAGGCTGTTCCAGAACTTCACTCCTATCCCGGTTAGAAACCTTCATCTAATTTCAAGTCTAAACTTCCTGATGTCCATTTGTTCTTGTGTCCACATTGGTACTAAGCTTAAATAATTCCCCTCCCTCCCTAATATGTATCCCTCTGATATATTTATAAAAAGCAATCATATCCCCCCTCCACCTTTTTTTGGTTAGGCTAAACAGAGTAGACTATGTTTGTGACATAGCCACCTAAGAACCATCCTAAAAGATCACCAGTCAAGGAACCCAGATTTCTACTTCCTTTGGGCACTGTGGGGAAGAAGTTAATACATTATCCCTTCAATCAGCCCAAACTGACTTTTTTTGCTATCAAGAATGAGGATGCATGAGATACCATCTGGGTGCTACTATAGCCTTGTCACCTTCCTCTGGTATCTCACCAGACATAACATGACACTCACTCCCCAACCTGATTTGGTGCAATTTCAGATATTTACCCATTTGCCAGAGCCCCTAGAAATTCAAGCTGTTTGACACCTTGGAATTCAAGGAAAGGGCACAAGTGCCTTACTGATTAAGAGAAACCAGAGCGGGCAAAGGGCTTGTAGGCTAGGCCATAGATCGTCAAACAGATCCAAGCAGAGTGCAACCATCTTTCCTTTTTTTATGGTTAGATGGAGGACACTAACACTTTGCTGTAACAGGAAGTCTTAATACAGCAGAGGTTGAAAATCATTGTCTTAAATTATATTTTGGATTTCTAGTGTCAAAGCAAGGATTTGAATACTATAGTCAGCCTTCCCTGAAGTTTTTAGTGGACTCAATCTGTTAAGGACTATATGGCTCTGGACAAACACTACATGCCCATTACCTTTATAGGTGTGATGTATTCTCATGTATTATCACAATATTTGAGTTGCAAACATAATAGGGGCATTTATGTTTCAAGTACTTTCATTGGCATTTGTAAATCTCACGGAAGCACTTCTATTGGAACTGGGTATTTTAAAAGCTCATCTTTACAAAAAAAATTGGGCCAAATTTGACAGAACTATCATTAAACCATACCCTAGAATCTCTGAGGACAGCTTCCACAAACGCATGAAACTGGATTTTTCCACTGGATACTAGATTGGCCTGTGACAGAAAACTGAAGAAAATCCAAACAATTTGTTCTTCTTGAGTCATGACAGTGAAAAACTCCTGGTTATCAGGCACTAACTTGCTCTGTTGCTAAGTCTACTGTCACCACACTATTTGCTACTACACTTTGGGGTTAAATAAAGAGTGAAGTGTAACAGTTATCACAAATGAAAGTTGCTGATAGTGCTGTTTTTTCCTCTAGCAGAAAACGAAGGTTTGCCTTCACTGCAACCGATGGCTTGAGTTACTACACTTAAGCTCGCCTAGCCTAGACAGCTCAAGTGAGAGCAGACACACTAAAAATATCACTAGAACGACACAGGTTAGCAGATGAGCTGATGCATCCCACTACATTACTAACTTGAGCATCAGCAGCACTCAAGATTCAATCCACCCTCCAATTGAGCAGAAAGCTGGTGCTTTCAGCTGCAGCTAACTCAAGCTAGAGATGTGTGTATATGAACAGGAATAGGTTAGCAGCACCACTGAAGTTAAACATAAGTCCTAAGATAATGGACCTACGTTCCCTACCATGGGGAAAAGACCATGATAATTGCTGGTGATGAATGAAAACAAAACCGACCCTGACTTTCATATCCCCTGAGTTTATATAGTGGACAAACTGATTTTTCTTTGTCAACCACAAGCTTTTGCCATAAAATCATTGAGACATGAACATAGCACCCCCACACAATACCATTTTAACAGTCATTTTCAGACTAGTGCTGTGCTTGAAGACTGAGTAACAAGTATACCTTTTTTCAGTATCTGAAGAAGTGATGTCAGGTCAGTGGCTAGAAAGATATTGTGACGGGACAAGGCCAGATGGCTATAAGAAATTAGTGAGAAACAGGTATGTTAGCCCCAGGCTAAACAAATCCCTGTTATCATGGTAACCAAATGGCACTTGCTCCAGGTTAATCAAGACACCTGGGGCCAATTAAGGTCCTTCCAGAAAGCAGCAGAGACAGCTAGGTTGACTGGGGATTTGGCTACAGTGGAGAGTTGCAGTGCTGGTGGTGGCTTTACAGCGCTGCAACTCACTCACCATCCACACTTGCAAGGCACATACAGCGCTGTATCTCCCTGGATACAGCGCTGGCTGTACTCCACCTCAGCCTGGGTAATAACGACTGCAGCGCTGGTGATGCAGCACTGCTCCGCCAGCGTGGCCACCAAAAGCACTGTTATTGGCCTCCAGAGGTATTCTGAGGTATCCCAGAATGCCTGTTCAGCCACTCTGCTCATCAGTGCGAACTCTACTGCCCTGGCCTCAGGTGACCCGCCCTTTAAATGGCCCGGGAATTTTAAATATCCCCTTCCTGTTTGCTCAGTCAGGTGTGGAGTGCAATCAGTGAATCTTTCCAGGTGACCATGCCTCCACGAGCCAAATGAGCCCCAGCATGATGCAATGGAAAGTTGCTGGACCTCATCAGTGTCTGGGGAGAGGAAGCTGTGCAATCCCAGCTGTGCTCTAGCCGTAGGAATTACGATACCTTTGGGCAGGTATCAAGGGCCATGCTGGAAAGGGGCCATGACTGGGATGCATTGCAGTGCAGGGTGAAAGTGAAGGAGCTGCGGAGTGCCTATTGCAAAGCCTGCGAGGGAAACTGCTGCTCCGGCACTGCTCCCACGACCTACCATTTTTACAAAGAGCTGGACGCGATACTTGGGGGTGACCCCATCGCCAATCCGAGGACCACGATGGACACTTCAGAGTGGAGGGGGAAGAGGAAGGAGGAGGAGGAGGATTGGGGGGGAGAAGGAAACTGAGAGTGAGGGGTGGGGGAAGACACCCTGGAGTCCCAGGAGGCATGTAGCCAGGAGCCCTTCTCAAACCAGGAGGAAGGTAGCCAGTAGCAACAGCCAGTACTTGATGGAGGACAAACAGAGGAGTGGGTTCCCGGTAAGCAGCTTTTATTTTCAGGATGGAAATTTTTCGGGAGAGGAGGGAGGGTTCTGCATGCATGCATGCCTAGATGTAGAATAGCGAGGGGTGGAGGGACCACTGCTGCACATAGGCAAGCTGCATAGGAGCCAGGGTGGAATCTGCATCGCTGTTGAAGACCCTCCCGCTCTTCCCAGGTGACCGGCAGCAGCGAGATATCTTCCAGGATCAACTCCTGTGGAAAATGTTGGGAGAGTGTTCAGTGTAGGTGCCCCCTGCAGCTGTTTGCTTTCCCCAGCACACACAAACTTCGAGGACAGTACAGCCCTGAAGCAATCAGTCCCCCTTACTTACCATTTTGGGGCTCCTGTGAGTTGTGTGTGCTCTCTTTGGTATGGGAAAATTATGCTATTGCGAAGAATGTTACTCCTTCACTGTGTGGGAATAACTGTCTGAGATATAAACAATGCTGCCTATGTTAAATGTTGCCTTTTTTGGATTTCCACAAGCAACTTTGAGTTCTCGGCTGCCCGTGTTATCAACAGCTCAAAGACTCCAAAACCTCCGGAAGAAGCCGAGAAAAAGCAAAGACGACCTGCTGCAAGCAGTTATGGATCACTCTGCCACAGAGAATCAAAAAGTGCAGGACTTGAGGGAAATGGAAAGCAGGATCCACCAGAAAAACACAGCGGCCAGGAAGAAAAGCACAAAGCAGCTGATAAGCATCCTGGCGCGCCAAACGGACTCTATCCAAGCGCTGGTAGTCATGCAGGCAGAACACTACCGTGCCGGCCCCTCCCCATCCCAAAGCTCTTTCCCTTGTGCCCCAATGTCAGCTCAAAACCCCCTTCCCCAGCATCCAGGTTCTTACCACCACCAGCTGCCCCACACCTGTTACATTCACCAACCAGCCTGGGAACTAAGGACCCTTACCCTCTGCACTCAAATCCAAGGTCACCATGCAGTATAGCCACCTCCTGAAGTGGCAGCAGTCATTGCACAGCACTTCAGAAAGGAAGGACACTATTCAAAACCTGTGACTGTACAGTTCCCCACCCCATCCCCTCTGCCTTTCAGGTTCCCAAAAAATGTTGTGTGTCTGCTCAATAAAGTTATTTTCTTGTCAAATAAAATGAATTCTTGGCTTTTGAAAACAGTCTTTATTATTGCAGAAGTCAAGATTACCTTAGCCCGGAAGGGATAAGAAACAGGCACTGCAAATCAGCTTAGGAAAAAACGAGATTCCTACTAACACTGTAACCATTGCACTGTCACTCCGTGCAAGGTACAAAACATACTGTTTGGTGTTCAGCCTCAATTCCTCCCTCAAGGCATCCCTATCCTTGTGCCCTGCTCTCTGGCTGTGCAAAGGGTTCCGCCTCCAGGCGTTGAAACCTCGGAGGTCGATGCCTGACTGAATGTTTCAACACTCTCTTCACAATATTATAGGAGGGTACAGCATGGCGGAATATACCGCGGGGCTGCGCTTTCCCCAAGTCTAAGTTTCCCATAACAGAGATCGCCAGCCATCCCTTAAAACTGGCCAAAAGCACACTCCACAGTCATTCGGCACCAGCTCAGCCTGTAGCTGAACCGGTCCTTGCTCCTGTCAAGCTTCCCTGTATACGGTTTCATGAGCCAAGGCATTAACGGGTAAGCGGGGTCTCCAAGGATCACAATAGGCATTTCAACGTCCCCTACTGTGATCTTTGGGTCTGGGGAAGAAGTCCCTACCTGCAGCTTCCTGAATAGGCCAGTGTTCCGAAAGATGTGTGCATCATGCACCTTTCCAGGCCAGCCTGTGTTAACGTAGTGAAATGCCCACGGTGATCCACAAGCGCCTAGAGAACCATAGAGAAATACCCCTTCCGATTAACGTACTCGGATGCTGGGTGGGGTGGTGCCAGAATAGGAATATGTGTCCCATCTATTGCCCCTCCACAGTTAGGGAAACCCATTTGTGCAAAGCCATCCACAATGTCCTGCACGTTCCCCAGAGTCACGGTTCTTCTTAGCAGGGTGCGATTAATGGCCCTGCAAACTCGCATCAACACGATTCCAACGGTCGACATTCTCACTCCAAACTGGTTCCCGACCGACCGGTAGCTGTCTGGATTTGCCAGCTTCCAGATTGCAATAGCCACCCACTCCTCCACCGGCAGGGCAGCTCTCAATCTTGTGTCCTTGCGCCGCAGGGTGGGGGCAAGCTCAGCGCACAGTCTCATGAAAGTGGCTTTTCTCATCTGAAAGTTCTGCAGTCACTGCTTGTCATCCCAGACTTCCATGACTATGTGATCCCACCACTCAGTGCTTGTTTCCCAAGCCCAAAAGCGGCGTTCCACGGTGCTGAACATTTCCGTGAATGCCAGAAGCAATTAAGTGTCATACACATCAGGCAATTCGCTATCATCGTCAGACTCCTAATCACTTTGTATCTTAAGGAATAGCTCAACTGCCAAACGTGATGTGCTGGCGAGACTCGTCAGCATACTCCTCAGCTGTTCGGGCTCTATTTTCCATAGAAATTGCGCTGCACAGAAACCGTTGAGAGAGTCAAGATGGCGCCAAACATGGACAGAAAAACAGGGATTGCTGGGATGTGAAGCGATGCATCATGGGGCGCTGGAACAGGAAGCAGAATGACTCGCCCCCTCCGCCCCCTTCCCACAACCCACAGTGCCAAAATGGAGCCAAAATGGGACGAGGTGCTCTGTGGGACAGCTGCCCATAATGCACCACTCCCAACACCGCTGCAAATGCTGCAAATGTGGCTACACTCCAGCACTGGTAGCTGTCAGTGTGGCCACACTCCAGCGCTTTCCTTACACAGCCGTACGAAGACAGCTTTAACTCCCAGCACTGCACACCTGCAAGTGTAACCAAACCCTGGGACACGTGAAACCAATCACAGGCTGGATGAAACTAGTTAAAAACCTCCCAGTTAGTCAGGTGGACACACGTCAGGAGCCGTGGGAGGAAGTTGCACTGTTGGAGAGACTAATAGGGCTTGGCTACACTTGAGAGTTACAGCGCTGGTGGTGGCTTTACAGCACTGTAACTTACTCCTCGTCCACACTGGCAAGGCACATACAGTGCTGTATCTCCCTGGCTAAAGCGCTGGTTGTACTCCACATGGACGAGAGGAATACATGGAACAGCGTTGGTGCTGCAGCACTGGAGTGCCAGTGTAAACAGTGATTAATCTTACTATGCTGTAACTGACCTCCAGAATTTTCCCATAATGCTTTTAACTAAAAGAACTCTGTTTTGTTGTGATGCCTCTCTGTTTTGTTGTGAACTCAGGGCTCCCAGAGCTGCTTATCTAAAAAAACAAACACAGCAATTATTTGCTCAAGCAGAGGCAGGCAGGGAATGTCCACAGCTAGTGTTTGCTTGAGGAGAGAAACAGCACAGTGGGGGGGGAAAGGTCCATCAGAGCAGCTGCTTATCTGGTCTGAAGGCTATTTGCTTTTAAGAGTGAATGAGAGAGTGGTGGGAGAAGTGGTCGGAATTTGCAAGGCAGGGAACTAACAACACAATGTAGGCTCCAAAAATCCACACTCACTCTCTCCCCCTTCCCATGCTCCCTGTCACACTCCACCCCACCCCCCTCTTTTGAAAAGCATGTTGCAGCCACTTGAACACTGGGATAACTGCCCATAATACACCATTCCCAACACCGCGGCAAATGTGGCCACACTGCAGCGCATTCCCTACACAGCTGTACCAAGATAGCTTTAACTCCCAGCACTGTACAGCTGCAAGTGTAGCCAAACCCTGAGCAGCACACATCACATCAGGCACAAGGAAGGAGGCCCTGAGGTAAGGGTGAAGTGGAGCTTGAGGAAGTGGGGATTGCTGTGGGGAAGTAGCCCAGGGAATTGTACGCATTCTGTTTCTAAAAGGTCAGCTACCATAGCTGATATTGTTAGGGTCCCTGGGCTGGAGCCCAGAGTAGAGGGTGGGCCTGGGCTTCCCCCTTTACTCCACCGATTAATCACTAAGACTGGGAGACAGAGACTGTGCAACGGAGGATAGTTTCTCCTCACCTCCCTCACTGGCTTATGATGAAAATGGCTCAGTAGGCTGTGACCCTTGCCTCTAGAGAGAGAAGGGCTACGTGGAGAGTCACAGTGATTCTCTGAGGCTAGTGAAATCCACCAAGAAACAAAGGACCCACGGAGACAAGGACAGAGCTTTGTCACAATATGAAAAGTCATGAAAGGCAACTGTTCACTTCATAAACTTCACATATGTACAGATGGACTAACTCAGGCTGACCATTAAAACTTTGAAGAGAGGTTGAGCCAAGGGCTGGAAGGAAGAGGGTTTAGGATCCTGCAAGCTGGTGTCTGCCAGTCTTGATCCCATTCCAACTTATCTTCAGAAGTAGAAATATTAGAAAACAATAAAACTAAACATACTACAACATAAGCTGAAGACTACCACATCTGATCATGAAAAGTAACCATTTAGAAGACACTTAAATGGAAAAATCCTAGATTCATCTTTGATATACTCAGCACTAAGGGATTTAGATGTAGTAGCTCGCAGCCCAGGCATAAAAGTGTAAATTATGGAAAGTAGCAAAACTTCAGTTCCGTGCACATTTGTCATTTCTAAACAAGTCATATAGAGAATAAGGATGTATATTTTCCCGTCACAAACTAACTGGTAACATTTATACATCCAGAGGCATGTTCAAGCTTTGGGGAAATTCAAGCATCAGCATCCTGCCAACTGCAATGACAGTAGCATATCCTATATACTCATTCATAAACCGAATTTTTTTAAGTAAAAAAGAGAAGCAACAGAGAAGGAGGTCGGCTTATGAATGGGTATAGAGAGGGAGAGGTGGGACACAGCCCCTCCCGCCAACAGAGGCAGCAAGGAGAGGCAGCAGTGCCAGAAGGGAAGAGGCGGGGCCAGTGTGTCTGCTTCTGGACACGCTGCTCTCCCCCCAGCCTCCGAAACAGCTGCAGCTCCGGGGCTGGCAGGCTGCAGCCATGCCACTTGGCCCTGCCCCTCCAGAGCAGGCTGTGGCCATGATGCCTGGTCTGGCCCGCCGGAGCAGGCTGCGGCCAGGCCAGAGACATCCTCCCCGGCCCTTCCAAGATAAGATGGGATGGGACGGGGAGAGAGTGTGGGGGTCCCACGTTAAGGGGGGGTCATGGGGTTACTCCTCTGACTCCCAGCTTCTCCCTCCAAAAAGTTTCCCCAGCAATTGCTGTCCTGGCCCATCAGGGTAAGCAGCTGGTGTGCCAGGACATTTTGTTTACTTAGGTTTACCTCCGTACCTGCGGACACTCGAGGTAAACAAACCATCTTGGCTCATCAGCGGCTTATCCTCATGGCCCAGGAGCCAAAGTTTGCTTACCCCTGAATTATAGAGTGGGCTTATGAACAGGTCATAAAATTTTTCCATTTTTACTTATCCATCTTGGGAGGGTCGGCTTATAAATGAACCAGCTTATGATTGAGTATATTCATAGATTCATAGACTGGGACTGGAAGGGACCTTGAGAGGTCATCGAGTCCAGTCCCCTGTCCTCATGGCAGGACCAAATACTGTCTAGACCATTCCTGATACACATTTATCTAACCTACTCTTAAATATCTCCAGAGATGGAGATTCCACAACCTCCCTAGGCAATTTATTCCAGTGTTTAACCACCCTGACAGTTAGGAACTTTTTCTTAATGTCCAACCTAAATCTCCCTTGCTGCAGTTTAAGCCCATTGTTTCTTGTTCTATCCTTAGAGGTTAAGGTGAACAAGTTTTCTCCCTCCGCCTGATGACACCCTTTTAGATACGGTAAATCTTTGAGATCAAGAGGGAGAAATATCAAGACTTGAACATTTTTTGTTCTCCTGGAGTTGAGCAGCATGTTGGGCATCAAATGTTAACTGCTGCTAAATAATATTAAACTTCCACGCAAACCTCAACCCTCCAGCGATCCTTTCCAAATACCAATTTTGCTTTCAGACACAAATGGAGGACAATGGATGCTTAGTCATTGGATAGAATTGTTTCCCTTGACTAAATGTCTTGCTAATACTTTTATACAGAATCTGCTGAAACCTGCTCTGAGTATAATAGAAACGCATAGACCATGACTTGGACTCTTCATAATGCCACACCAAAAGTGTCATCACAAAAGCATAAAAATTAACCTGTTCAATATAAAATGTGCATGACAATTGCAACATGTGCCAAGGGACAGAGGGGAGATCTCCATATTCTGAGAAAAGACTATATCATGATAGCTTTCACTCATGTTACTGCCTTCTTATAATTTAAGAGGAAGTGTTTTATACTGCTGAAGGAATGAGAGTATGTGGGTACTCAGAATCTATGAAAAAAAATCAGGCTACTTATTTATGTGCTTTATATTAGGAACCCAAGTTTGATAATATTAAGAACCAGTAAGCGCTACAAATGTCGTTCTGTCTGACTCTCCAACACTGCAGAGGGCGATGTGTAAGAGGACAGTGTGCGGTCAAAAGTTACTATCTTTAAAAAAGGCATATTGCTAATACCTTTAAATCATTTTAATAGAATTTATTTTCTGTTTTTGGCTGACTTCTGGATTCCACTCTACTTAGACAAGGAAAACACTAGTCATTTTCAGTATCACCTACACTAGCACAATGCCAAGTTAACACTTGCCAGAGAATATTTAAAGCTAAACATGACTTTAAAATATGTATTTGGTTTTGTAAGACTACCATATCTACATTAAGTAGGTGGTCACATTCTTTTAAACAGAAGCTTCTCACTGAAATAGAGGGATGAGAGCAGAAGACGGGTTTGAGGACTCTGGGCTCATTTCCAGCTCTGCCCCCAACTCACTGAAGCAGAGTGAAATTTAAAGCCCTGAATGCTCAAATGACTATCTCCTCGCCACTATATTACGTAACAGCAACTAGTCATCAGAAGCGCTCAAGCTAGTACCTTAGTATAAAAAGAGGCTGTCAGCTGGGTGTTCTCTATGAAAAATGAACACAAAAACTTTCTTGAAACCACCCACCCCAGGGTTTCACACATCTGAGCTTCAGGGGAATGCTACAAAGCTTTGCTGGGGGGGTTTCTGGGAAGAGGGTTGGGGGCATCAATAGTGGCTTGGGAGGAATTGTTTTAATACCCTTGATGTAGTAGGAAATGTTGTTAGCAAGCTGATAATGTTTACTAGCATTGGCTGGCAAGGATCACTTATTACAGAGCTTGCTTTATGGTTGTAATTTTTCAAATTTTGCACAAAAAAGACAAGCATTGTAACAAATGACATTACTCAAGGTTGATATTTACCGAAGGATGTTACAAAAATACATGTGTATTTAAAAGGTTTGTGTTGGGTTTTGTAAAATCCTTCTAAACGTCTAACCTTACAACAATGTCCCCTTAAAATATCACTTGTGGTCTTCCTTTCTCAAACTGATGCTACTTTCTACTGGCCAGTATACAGGTAGTAAGTGAGAAAGCCAAGAACAAGCGTTGATGCTTAAGCAAGCATGTCTAGGTGTCCACTATTGCAAAGTGAAAACTCCAGGATGGCAGCCAGATTAGAATCTAACCTGGCTGAAATACTCAACATGGGGAAATTCAGACAAATAAGACCACAGAAACAGACAGCAGCTTTATGCAGAAGAATCCAAATGTTACTGCTTGCAGTTAGCTAGTTAAGTGACCTCAACATAAGTGTATTCTTTCAAAACAAAAAACCCTTTAGACATTTTCAATATTAGCTCTTAAAATATTACTAAGTTTGAAAGTCAGGAATCTAGAAAGTTGTACCAGTAGTTCAGAAAACTTTTGGAATGGCTAAGATTTTAACACCAGCCTTATCTTTGTCCCCTTACCCTTGACTACCATATATGATTCAGCTACTGTTACAGACCTCTACTATCCTGCAGCAAAGCTACGTAAGAGCATCTGAACTGCAAACCCACCCACTAATTAGCTAAAGTCAGACTCCTTCCATACACCCATCATGGGCTAAACCCCACATTACTTTATATATGGGTCACATGAGATCCTATCTTTTTCCATTATGTGGAATGGACATCGAGCACCATCACTTCTGCAATTAACTGAACCTGTACTGATCAGTGACCACATGCTCCCAACACATACCAAAGAAATGGTTTCCACATATACCCAATATAATAGGCCATGGTTCACCCTATCACTATCTTTTCTAAACAGCTTCATAGGCCAGAGATCCCCCTGTAACTAATATAGGCCAGAAAAAGCAGTTATCCTACAAGATTCCATACTACTGCACTGCACAGGCTCACACTCTCTCTCTCTGAAGTTACATTTTTCTCGTCTTAATTAGTGGAGTTCTAACATCAGCAAGGAGGAGATAAGCGAGGTCAAGGTAAAGAACCAGCACGGCTGCCTTACCAGTGTTTCTAGACTGATGTCCCAGTGTTTAATCAACTTGTATGAGAACCCTGACTTTCCTGGCTCCCATATTCTCTTTTACAGAGACTATCATATTTGCCTTTGTCACCAATCTGGCTGCTGGATTTGGGCTCAGAGGTTATACAGCAACACCACAAACTAGCAAAGCCTTCTTTCACTCCAGAAAATACAAATCTTCGTGTTTTCAGAAGAAACATTCTGCTCTGGCAACATTGACTAGAAATCAAAAGGTGGCAGCAAAACACTTTTCCACAGAAAACTCAAGATTCAAATCACAACCCCAAAAAAGACAAAAAAATCAGTGTCCAAAAGATGAAAACAAGGTAGGCTAGAACATACTATACTGATGCCCTGTATCAGTCAAGAGCAATTTAGTCATTGCAGGATTAATGCAGAGTCTATTTCTGGCCACCCAAGACTCAACATGTTAGATGCAGAAAAAGACCAATATGCAAGGATGACATCCAGAACGCACCCAATCTGAGTATTTTAAGAATTTACAAGGTAACAGAAACACGTTTGTGCTTGCTTCTCTTAGGGCAGGGGTGGGCAAACATTTTGGCCCAAAGGCCACGTCAGGGAATAGAAATTGTATGACGGGCCATGAATGCTCATGAAATTTGGGTTGGAGAGGGGGGTGGAGGGAGGGTTCTGGTTGGGAGTGCAGGTGATAAGGAGTTTGGGGTGTAGGAGGATGCTTTGGGCTGGGACTGAGGGGTTTAGAGGGCAGGAGGAGGATCAGGGCTAGAACATGGGAATGAGTGTTGGTTCCAGCTGGGGGTACAGGCTCTGGGGTGTGGCTGGGGATGAGATGTTTGGGGTGCAAGAGGATGCTGCAGGCTGGGATCGAGATGTTTGGGGTGCAAGAGGATGCTGCGGGCTGGGATCAAGGAGTTTGGAGAGCAGGCGGGGTGGGGAGAATGATTGGGGCAGGGGGTTGGGGCATGGGGAGAAGCTCGGGGTGCAGGCTCAGAACAGTGCTTACCTCAAGCGGCTCCCGGAAGCAGTGGCATGTCCCTTCTCCGGCTCCTACCTGGAGGTGCGGCCAGGCAGCTCTGCACACTACTTCATTCACAGGCACCCCTCTGCAGCTCCACTGGAACACTTAGGAGCTGGAGCGGGGCCGTACCGTGGCTTCTGGGAGCCATGCGGTGCAGCCCCCACCTGGCATCACAGCTGGAGCGGGGCAAGACCCAGCCCCTACTCCATAGCAGGAGCACATGGGCTGGCTTAAAACAGCTCGTGGGCCGCATCCAGCCCGCAGGCCATAGTTTGCCCACCCTGTCTTGGGGCACTTGGAATTCTTGCAGAAATACAAAATTCCCAGAGCATATACACATGAAACTGGAAGGGAATTGGGGGATGGAAAAAAGAGTCAAGAGCAATAAATGCCCCCTCAAAAAAAGCAAAAAAATACCCCTCATGGGTATTTACTTTCCCCATTAGCCTCTGAAAATTATCAGGGCTAAAACAATAGCTGGTGCACACTGCTATGTAAAAAGGAAATATTTCCTCTACCTCACATAATAGATTCTCCATATACGTTGTATTCATCTGATCCAAGACTAGATCAATCCAGTCACCTGCACTTCTTATGGGTTTCAAGTGAAAGCTGTCTGTCTACCGAAAAGGTAGCTACTTACCTTTCCATCAGCTTCTCTTTATCCCAGTTGAAATGGCTAAGTAGTATTCTGGTGATAGTTGCCGGATTCTAGAAAAAAAGAAAAAATATAATGTACAACAAACAGTACACTCTTGTAACTCAGTCCATGGGTGATCAGGGACCTGAATAAGGCTCTTGACAAGCAAACATGGAGGCCATGGATTCTAAATGTTTATTGACAAGTTGTACTGTCCTCATCTCCGCACTGGGTGAACTATTAGTCCAAACAGATAAACACATTTGAAAAATTAAATAGGCTTAAAATTTGTTTTGAATAAGCATTTTTCATAAGTGCTACCCTAAGAAATTCATTGAAGCAAAATGGAAAAAACTTTTGTAGACTCAATGCTTCATATAAGTCACCACAGCAGTTGACTTCATTTCTACTGCTTATCACTGAAGAGATAAGAGCGGTGAGGTAGTATTTTTTTTGGATCAACTTCTGTTGGTGAAAGACAAGCTTTCAGGCTACACAGAGCTCTTCTTCAGGTCTGGGAAAGGTACTCAAGAGTCACAGCTAAATACAAAGTGGAACAGATTGTTTAGCATAAAGAGTTAATACATTCTAAGGAACCAATGAAGGTGAAGTATCAGAAGGGTAGCCGTGTTAGTCTGGATCTGTAAAAGCAGAATAGAGTCCTGTGGCTCCTTATAGACTAACAGATGTATTGGAGCATGAGCTTTCGAGGGTGAATACATCATCCGAGGAAGTGCGTATTCACCCACAAAAGCTCATGCTCCAATACATCTGTTAGTCTATAAGATGACATAGGGACTCTTTGCTGCTTAATCAAGGTGAAGTGGCTTGTTAACACTCCTGCAAGTCATAGGACAAAAAAATTGGGTTAGTGGGTTACAGACTGTTGTAATAAGCCATAAATCCAGTGTTAAGACCATGATTTTTAGTATCTAGCAAAAATATGAATTTAAGCTGCCAGGCTTGTCTTTTGAAGGTGGTATGCAGGTTTCCTTTGAGGATGAGGACTGAAATCAGAGGTGGAGCGACTGTGTAAAAAATGGTCACCCAAAGATTATAGTATTTTTGTCTTTTAGCATTTTTCAGAGAGAGTTCATTCGAGAGCGTAATGATTGTTTGATTTCACCCACAGTTATTGGGGCATTTAGTGCATTGTATGAGGTACACAATATGTTGTAATATGCATGGGTAGGACCCAGGAATCTTAAAAGGTATGTTGTGGCAGGTATTGTTCATCACAGCAGTGGAAATGTGTCTGCCGGCTTTGCATTTGTTATGGTAGGGTCTGGTATCACTTTGATTTGGTAGGTCCTAATCTACGTGGAGCTTACTTCTAATGATGAACTTGGCAAGGTTGGAAGAGAGTTTGAAGGCCAGAAGAGGGGTTGGGAGAGATTTCTTTAAGGATGCGGTCCCCATCACATATGATCTGTAATTTAATGATATTCCACAGACCAGGATCAACCATTCACCAGGTGTCTGAAAGCATACCGTGGCTGTTACAGAAGGGACAAGACACATTATCTTGTTACACTTCCCTTCTCACATGATCAACTCGGACCCTAGATACATAAACTCACAACAACCCAATCATGTTTCTTCAGGAAGCTCTGGATAACAGTTATCTTAACATCCCACAAATATTTTCTGTTTAGTGCAAGCAAAATCAAAGTGAGTTAAGATCCATTTCTCAGTGGATGGGAATGACAGGAAAAGCCCTTGAAGTACTGGGGTGATGCAAGTATTGAACAGACAGTAGATAATCACGTAATTATGTCTAATATAACCATAAATATTTCCTGTAGTAACTAAACTGAATACTAAAATAGATGCCTGTTATAGCATGAGAGCTTGCCCTCAGAGCATCTGTGTCAACGCTGGCAGTGCGCTGCACAACAGAGTCAACACAGCCTTTGTAAAGGGAAATCATGCCTCAATCTATTAGAATTCTTTGAAGGAGTCAACAAGCCTGTGAACCAAGATGATTCAGTGGATATAGTGTATTTGGACTTCCAGAAAGCCTTTGACAAAGTCCTTTACCAAAGGCTCTTAAGCAAAGAAAGGAGTCATGGGATGAGAAGGAAGGTCCTCTCAGACCGGTAACTGGTTAAAAGCTAAGAAAGAAAGGGCAAGAATAAATGGTCAGTTTTCACAGTAGAGAAATAGTGGGGTCCCCCAAGAATCTGTGCTAGGACTAGTGCTGTTCAACATAGTCATAAATGATCTAGAAAAGGGGGTAGTGAGCTGCCAACTTTAGCACAACAGAATTACTCAAGATAATTAAGGCCAAAGCATATTACAAAGAGTTACAAACTGAGTGACTAGGCAACAAAAACGGCAGAAGAAATTCAATGTTGATAAATGCAAAGTAATGCACGTTGGAAAAAATTGCAAATAGACTTATAAAATGATGGGATCTAAATTAGAAGTTACCATTCAAGATCTTGAAGAAATCATGTTTTCAGAGAACTACCCAAGCAGTCAAAAAGCCAAGAGAACGTTAGGAACCATTAGGAAAGGGATAGATAAGATGACAGTAAATATCATAATGCCACTATATAGATCCATGATATGCCCTTACTTTGATTACTGCATAAAGTTTTGGTTACCCCATCTCAAAAAGGATATTAGAATTGAAGAAGGTGCAGAGAAAGGCAAATGATTAGGCGTACAGAACAGCGTTCATATGAGAGATTAAAAAGCCTGTGACTGTTCAGCTTGGAAAAGAGACAACTAAGGGGGATATGATAGTCTATAAAATCATGAATGGTGTGGAGAAAGTGAATAAGGAAATGTTATTTACCCCTTCACATAATTTAATTGGGTGACTCCTGGTTCTTAATAGGTGGCATGTTTAAAACAAATACAAGGAAGTATTTCTTCACACAAAACACAGTCAACCTGTCAAACTAGTTGCCAGGGGATGTTGTGAAGGCCAAAAGTATATACCTGCATTCAAAACACAATTAGATAAGTTTATGGAGAATAGGGCCACAAACAGCTATTAATGAAGATGGTCAGGGATGCAACCCCATGCTCTCAGTGTCCCTAAACCCTGGACTGCCAGGAACTAGAACTGGATGATGGGATGGATCACTCAATAAATTGCTCTGTTCTCTTCATTCCCTCTGAAGCATCTGTCACTGGTCATTGTCAGAAAATAGGATATTGGACTAGAGGGACCACTGATCTGACCGAGTATGGCCGTTATTATGTTCTCCCGGTAGCCCAGTGTGGAGCAGCTAATGTGTCCCTGCCTTAGTCTCCCCTTGTGGGCTATCAATAAATTCAGTGAGACTTGTATACAGCTACCGGTGCCTCTTCGGGGGTGTAGTTTATTTAATCAAAGGCGAAACAGACATGCAATGAAGTCTTCACTCCCTGTATCCTAGCTTGGGGGTAGATGAGTGAATCATAGAATATCAGGGTTGAAAGGGACCTCAGGAGGTCATCTAGTCCAATCCCCCGCTAAAAGCAGGACCAATCCCCAACTAAATCATCCCAACCAGGGCTTTGTCAAGACTGACTTTAAAAACCTCTAAGGAAGGAGATTCCAGCACCTCCCTAGGTAACCCATTCCAGCGCTTCACCACCTTCCTAGTGAAAAAGTTTTTCCTAATATCCAACTTAATATCAGTCTGTCTTCTCCACATGAGTTCTCTATCCAGGCTCTTCACCACTAATGCCCTCACAACCTGGGACCCTCTTCTGGAGTCAAGCCTCCTGCTGTCACCTTGGGAAGCGTTCCTTTTGCGGACTCAGGGCCCTTGCAGAGGTCAAGCTGATGCAGCTCGTCTCTGGAGCAGCATGCAGTTCCCCAGCGACCTGGGCCTCTTGCTACTGTCTGGCAAGATCCTGTTGTTGGCACCGGGCCATCCTAGGGCTCTCTCACTTGTAGCCCTTTTGGAACCTGCTCTCTGCAGGAGCACTTTTCCTAGGCTCCTTTTTCTAACGAGCTAAGAGATCCCCTGAAAAGTTCCTTTTCCCAGGAGCATCCCCTCTGCATTCTGGGGCTGACTGAACCCTCGTAAGCCTTTATTAAGCCCAGGTGTTCCCTAATGAGTTAACTTCCACCCAGGTGACTGGATGGATCTGGGTTGGCTCATTCCCCTTATCAGAGCCCATCACTGAAAGACTGGTCTCTAATTGCCTTGAAAGAGCCACCCTCTGTGACACTGCCCTTTTGGTGTTTGAGTAGATTTTACCACCAGACTACCTAGGTCACAAGTTACAATTTCAACTTTTCAATCACTAAAACTTGTCCTGCCAAGCATATCAGACAAATGCCATATATGGTTTTCTCCAGCTAATCATCCCAGCATCACCACACATTAAAATAAAACACATTGTTTAAATCAAAGACAGTTAGCTTTGCCTTGCACTTGAATTCTAAGCAAATCTCCAACAAGAAAACATGTAGCCTTTTTACAAATGTAATCTACGATATTTCCTGTTGCAGTGAATTTGTCAGAAGGATGCACAAGGAAGCAATGTTTTCCTATTTTTTTTCCCCCCTTAAGGTGCGAAGATGGTTCTAATTATCTTGAAGTGCTGTCCTCCCTCTGCTACAGCACCCACCAGGCCCTTGGACCACTAAATTCACACTTCTGCGAGTTCCCACTAAGCACTTCAGAGATCAACTGGGCATAGCAGCAGTGGACAGGTAGGCCCTCTTTGTAATAAATTGTGTAGCACAGGAGGGAAAGTAGGAGGAGAGTGTGGATACAGATGCATCAGGCATCTTAAGACCAGTGACTATGTTATTTTGAAGATCAGCAACAATTTTTAGTTAAATGCTTCGGATACAGATTGCATTTTGGTGAAAAAATTTTGTTTGACTTGACATTTTACAGTAAGTATTTTGAAAGACTGAAAGATGAATTAGTTTCATTTGTGGATTCTGTTATTTTCCCAGTGAAGTGGAATTGCAGCTTTCTACAGCAAATCCTCTAAGTCAGGGTCCCCAAGACATCTTCAGCAATGTAACAATAAAGAGAAACTATTTTCCTCTCTTCCTTCAATAGTGGAAGACTTCAGTGTCACAAAAGGGTATGCCACACCAGAATTATACTGTGACACTAATGTCACATTACAGGCCCAGTATGTTGCAATGTGTTTGCAGTCAGAAAAGTGGTTCTCCTCTACAAACCTGCTGGGGTTCAGTTTCCCTTAGCTACTTCACTACCAAATTAATTAAATGTAGTCAAAGATTTACTGACAGCACACCAAGCTCCTACCAGATCCAAAAAACTAGGTTCTGTTTTCCACAGCAAAAATTCAAGATTTAAAATTTAACTAGTTGTTTTGTTGATACAGAAGGCAGGCCACAACATCTTTGCCCCTTTGTCCCTACTGTATTAGCAGAAGTAAAATCTTTGTCCATGAATTAAGTAATACAGCACCCTGGAAACCAGGAAGTAGAAAAGTTTTAAAGGCTTAATTTGGTAAAAAGCAACATGTGGTTTTACCCACAATGAACTGCAGATGTGAAAATCTTTGGCTTTAAGGATTGTGCTACTTTAAAAGTGACTACTAGCAGCCCAATATGAAGTTACCCCAAAAAAAATATAATCTGTGCAACTGATGCCTGAGACTATGTTTTTGAAGGAAGTTACTTCCATTGTGAAACCTGACTGTGCAACGCTTTAACACTGCTACTACTGTATGAACGTATATTTACTCACTCTTATTGCTCTTTTATTTCCTATACAATGAATTGGAAGTTTACAGGACAGTTAAACTGATGCATTTTAATAGACACCACCAGCATATCATCTTGCTTCCTTGTTCCCTTATTCGTTGAGTTACTTCTCTTGCACACACGATTATAATCCTTTGTTTGTGCCACCAGAAACATTTGCTACAGGCAGGCTGTGATGATGCAAAGATAGGATTTAGTCTGAAGCAGCAGCAGGAAGAACTGGGTTATAAGGACATCTCCTGTTTACAAAAATACATTTTAATAACCAAATAAAGCAGCCAGAAACAGATGGCAAGCAAGGGAGAAACTAACTTGTGTTCCAATATTAGATTTATATTGAAACAATGTTTGAGAGGACAGCCAAAATAGATTTATCACACAAGACCTGTTAACTGTATATTTCTAGACCTAGAAAGAAGGTTGCCTACTGCTCACTAGACGCTAGTCAAAAAGCTACTGATATTTGATTGTAAGGGAAACCTAAAAAAGAGGAAAGCAGTCATTTTGTTGAAAGAAATTCTAGCAACACTTTAAAGACAAACTTTGACAACTCTAGTAAAATATACATATAGTAAATCTGCCTATAGAGGAAGGGAAGAAAATCCAAACTGCTTCATAGAATTTGAAGGACTGTCACTACTTGTCTGAAGACTCAGTCTGTTCTAAATAAGTATCTCTAACCTTCCTGTTTCTAGTGTTTAGATACAGCAGAAGTAGAGAGCAAATATGAAAAGAAGAATGCAGGAAAGACACAGATGAGGATCCTATAAACTTTAGAATGCAGGTTTGGTGGAGTTTTGGAGTACTTCTACTGGGAAGTGATGGGTGATTGAAGTACAAATGCCTTAATTTTGAGGGGTTGACTATATTTATAGCTAAGCTACAATTCCACTTAGTGTTAGATTCAATTTCTTTTGGCTACCAAAAGAAACCTTCCCATATATTGTTGGCCAACCCTCATATGGGGGGCATGAAAGAGGAAAATCCCTCTCCCTTAAAGAGAAAAGTTAAAACTCTGTATATACATTAATACATGAATTGTGAACTAGTTTAGGAGAGATGATGAGAATTTTAATTTAAAATGAGGCTTTTGAAAACAGCATTTGAGTGACATTTTGCAGTATTTGATTGGCCACTGCATTCAATTTCAAGACAAGTTTTCTCGGCAGTTTAACTCTTTTAGATGATGACAACGCATTTGAAGAAATCGCATTTGAAGAAATCAGCTTCTCACCAACCTGCTGTTCCAATCTAAGTGTTCAGTACACATAAAATAGCCTTTTAATAATAACTCAGCTCATGCTTAGCTCCCTGGCAAAACTCCTCCAACCCCTCAAGACAAGGGCATTGATAAATTCCTCATCTTGGATATTGCCACTATACAGCATTTATTTAAATGTGGTAGCTTCTGCATTTCTAAAATTTGGATCAAAGGATTAAATTGACAGCAGGGAATAGAACCTACATGCCACTGTTAAGCCTTATTTGGACTATGTGGTCAAACCTTTCTAATACAACTTCTGATTGAACATGCAATCTATGTCTTTTGTCATACTACTTCATATACATGAGTTGACCATGCAGAGACCCTCAAAAATGCTGACTCTTCCTGAACCTCTCTACAACTCTTCAAATGGCTCAAGTACTTGAATGACAGGCTCAGGTACATTCCATTGGCATACACTCTAAGAAAGGTGGTATTTAAATTCCTTAGCAAGTGGCAGCCGGCTGGTTTCAAAGTAGGTGTTTGAGCGTACAGAATGCAAAATTCTACCTGGCGATGACATCTTATATAAGCTGGTGTAAGACAGGCCTCTTTAAGATAAGCAGTTTAAAAACTGGAAGTTAAGTGCTTGAAACAGCCCAGACATGCCAAACCTGCGGGAAAAAAAGCAGAAATCGGGCTTGTTTTTGGCTTAACTGGCTTCTGAGTTGCTTGTTGGCTAGTTTTTGGCTTGTAGCTCATTGCAGCCTGTTGCCTTTTTTTTGAGGGGGGTGGGTGCATCGGCTCCAGGCAAGCAGGGACGGGGGAGAGGAGAGAGTCAGGGGTGCACAGTGGGCCCACCACAGTCCTAGACTGCACATGAGGGCAGGGAATCTAATCACAGAGTGTTGGAGTTCTTTGGGATTGACTTGTTTTGAAAAGGGATTAGCTTGATTTTTGTTTTATTGCGGAAGTCAGGGTGCTTATTTACCACATGAAAGTTGGCAACTGCCAACCACACATACAACCACCACAGATATCTTCCTTTAATAAAGCAGCATCAAGCTAGTGCTGCAGTCATCTCATGCTGCAAATATTTAAACAGTCAAAGGGGGTTTGCCAATATTGGTATGCCAAGCATTTTTGAGCATGTGTAGAAAATCCTCTCTGCCAAGTCACTGATCTGTCTTATAAAACTAGTGTACAGGTCAGGTCAGCACTGTGTAGTGTTGATCAAGGTCCACATATTGATATGAAATGTTATACCTTGGGTATTTTAGCAACACCACCACTAAAGGTAAACTCATTTACATGTAGCAACTTGTATAAAAACCTATCATATCCTCTCAATTGCCTGAGCAATATAATAAAGCCTGTCCCTCCACAGCCATTTGTGCACATTCACGGTCCAGTTTAAGGGTAGCTATCAAGCTTCTTGACCTCAAGCTATTCATTTCCAGGACTATCTCTGGGTGGCACGCTCTTCCATAGCTCTCTGGAATGGTCTAAATTAATGCAGTGGGGGAGTTAAACATGGGAGTCAGGACTCACTGATGCAAATATCCAATATAAAAGTGCACCAATGCCAACAAGAGCGGCTCAGAAAAACATCCCAATAAATCTCCAATGTCCTACCTAAGTGACTAGAGGGCTTTAAATCTCCGTATTGATGGCAATGGCTCAAGTCCCATACTGCTACACAAAAGAAGGCAACTGATAGGAGGCACTGAATGTTATATATCTGTTTCTACTGTTCGTTTAGTAGCTGACTTGAAATCTACACTACTGCCTACTAACAATAACCTAGTCATCTGTGCTATTTTAGCCTTCTCCTATCCTAACCAGCCCCATCACTGAATTAGAGCTTAAACATCACGTGCACTTGTTGTTCGGTATGTTTACACCTTCTTTTAGCCTGATTCATGCTAACACAACATCCCCAGAACAAGGCTCAATTTGTTTTACACTTCTGCTGTGAGCGCTCTAATTGTGAAAGAGGCCATTTACTCTTACAGGGGATTTCTATAGAAATCCCAGACAAGCATCTCTCAGTTTACCAACAAAGTTAAATATCTTGGGCCTTACAGGTGAGTAATTCCAGGACTTATGGCTTTGAAACATGTAAACTGTTCAACAAACTCAGACTGGGCTTCTTCAATAATTTAAATAACTGCCGCCTAATAATCCTTTGCCTAATCTTTGTCAAATCACTTCATCAGCAGTCATTTAGCTTATGCTGGCATCACTTATGTCACTCAGGGAGGTGAATAAAGCACCCCGAATCAACATAAATTATGCCAGCATAAGCATTCGTGTGCACAGCGCTATATCCGTGGGAGAGCTTGTCCCACTAACACAGCCTTTACTACTTGCGGAGGTAGTTTTATGCAGATGGGAGAGCTCTCTCTCATCGGCATAGAGCATCACCACCACACATGCAGCAGCAGTACTGTACATATAGACATGGCCTTTGTACCATCCTAATCTTCATTTTCCCTTCCCTCCTATCCTTTTGTCAGCTCTTCCTCAATCTCATCATCCCCTCCACAAGAGGCTCTCCCACCTACTGCCAATCCACCCTCACTCCTATATTCTCCTATTTTGCAATCCCTCTTTGGTGTCATTTCTCTCCAGCCAGCATTCCCTCCACCACCAGCCAACCCTTGCCTGCCACCAACCCAGTATATCTCACCCCATAATCTGCAGCCTCACCTCCATTCTCACCCTTCCCCATTCTCAAATACCTGCCTCGTCTAAAAAACCAATACCATTCACATCTTTTATTTTTGCTCCCCACATCTCCTTGCCCTCACTGAAGCCAGGATTTCCCCATCTCACACTCCCTCTGCAGCTGCACTCTTCGTGGCTTCTCCTCACCCATAACCCATTACTACTCCCAGATATAGAGGGCATGCTTCTCTCCCACTTGTCATCTCTTCCCTAGTCCAAGCAACACTGCATCAAACTATCCATCCTCTCTTCCCTCTCCTATAGCTGTTGACTACCCTCCTCTGACCTGACACCTGGTTCTGCCCTGTAGTCAGCCTGCCACCTTAATCCATATGAGCTCAGCTTCCAGACTTCTAGTCTTATCCCTTAATTTCCCCCATCTTACCCACACTTCCTTAATTGACTTTCAAACCCCATCAACTCCCCCACTCACCAAAATAGTGAAAACAAGGCTGCGTGGCTAATCACTGCCCCTGCACCTTTCTCCATATCAGAGTTTCCTCTCACCAACCGCTAAGTTATCTCATTTAACATTACCCCTCACACCAAATGCACCAGTGTCACTTTTCTGCCACCTCCCTCACCTCTGCAGACTTGTCAAGTCCTCCCACTCCTCTCCCCTCCACTTGACTCTTTACCTTTCTCTTTCAGCACAATGTCCACCCTATTAAAATAAACCCCAGTCCTGGCTCAGTTCCAAATTCCAACTACTCAACTGCTACTGCACGACTCAGGGCTTGGTTACACTTGCAAGTTAGAGTACATTAAATCAGCCCCAGGCGCCCTAACTCCTGAGGTGTCCACACTGGCAAAGCATGTAGAGTGCCTGGACTCTGCAGCTGGAGAGCTCCTGGTAATCCACCTCCATGAAAAGCATAACACTTGCTGCGCCCCAGCTGAAATGCCCAGGTGTCAGCATGGACGACAAGTTGCATTACTGCGCTGTGATTGATCTCCAGAAACGTCCCATAATCCCCTGAAGTCAAGTGGCAACTCTTGTCATTGTTTTGACCTCTGCTGCAGGCATGCGGATATCCCCTTTCAAAGCTCCATTTCTGGCAGCCAGCATGCTTATCTGCTCTGGGACAAAGCAAACCATTACTGTGGAATGCTGCTGTTGTGAGTGTGAGAGAGAGGTGGGGGAGGGGGGTTAGCTGCTGTCTGAACTTACAAGATAGTGTGCTGACACTCTCTGTCCCCCAAAACACACTGTCTCTCCCCCCACATACACACAACACACTCCCTGTCACACTCCACCCCACCACCATTTGAAAAGCATGCTGCAGCCACTTGCACACTGGAATAGCTACCATAATGCACTGCTCTTTGTGGCACTGCAAGAGCTGCTAATGTGGCTCCGCTACTGCACTTGCAGCTGATAGTGTAAACACATGGCAGCATTTTCCCTGCTGCAGTCTCCAAAGGCTGGCTTAACTCCCAGTGCTCTACATCTGCAAGTGTACCCAAGCCCTCTGTCTTCAGTGACCACATGGACTTCCTCCACCACAAATTTGTTCTCTTCTGTAGTTCTGCCTTTTTAGCATCAAACAGCATGATTTCACCACCCTCAAAGACCCTCAACTGGGTTTCCATGATGATATTCTCTTCTCCTGCTTCTACTTTTGAAGGCTCAGTTATTCAGTGTCTTCTGGCTGGTCCTCTTCATCTCTCCTATTGCCCTCTAGACAACACAGAGCTGTACTCCTAGTCACCTCCTCCTCTTAGTCTACACCATCTCTGGGTGGTTTCAGCTGCTCACATGTTTTCAACTATTATTGCTGTACTGATTACTTGTAAATGTCTCTACACTCCCAGACTCTTCACTCATTCTGCTTCTGTGATAAATGAAAGGGAGTGGGGAGGGAAAGAGCTCCCTTTTATGGACACCCAGTGAGCCAGTAGCTATAAAATCCCTCTTAGTAGCTGTTCTCTAATTGCTCTGCTTGTAAAGAGTCAAAAGTAGTGAGGGGGCACCTGGCCAAAGAGCCAATGGGACTACTAGAACTTTTTAAAATTGAAACAAGACTCCCTTTTTGTCTGTCTGTTGTTCTCAGGGAGAAGCAGACAGGGCAGAGTTATGCTGTAAGAAGCTTGGGGCCAGGTATGAAAATTCATTGGTATTATACCTAGAAACAACTCATTTGAAACCCCAGATATGTAAGTAGATCAGCACATGTCTAGGAAGACGCAATCAGGTTTCTCTCTTTTTATTTCTTTATGGCTTGTGGACTCCTCTGTGCTAACCCCAAATGTTTTTGTTTCACCTGTAATCTTTAAGCTGGACATCAAGAACATTATTCTTGATGCTTAATCCTTCTAAGTGATTTTTTTTTTTTTTTTATACAGTCCAGCAATAGCCTGAGTTTCCAGATGTATTTTCTTTTTCAATAAAATTTACCTTTAAGAACAGGACTGGATTTGTGTGTCCTAAGAGGTTTGTGCATATGTTGTTTAATTAGCTGGTGGCAAAGCTGATTTCCTTTGTTTTTCTTTTCAACTCTTTGGGGTGGCAGGGGGTGGATGAAAGGGCTTGAGGGTACCCCACAGGAAGGAATTCCCAAGTGTGCCCTCTGGTCTCTCAAAGGGGTTTTGCCCTTGAGTGGTGGCAGCATCTACCTATCCAAGGTCAGAGAAAAGCTGTAACCTTGGAAGTTTAATACAAGCCTGGAATGGCCAGTATTAATTTTTTAGAGTCCTTGCGGGCTCCCACCTTCTGCACTCGAAGTGCCAGAGTGGGGAATCAGACTAGACAGCCTCTGACCCTCTTTCCAAAACATGTCTCTGCCAGTTTAAGCTTAACATGCTGTGACCCCAATTTTCTGCCACTGAATACCGTCAGTCACTCAGGCTTCTGATATGCACAAAACTCCTCCCTCTCTAGCACAACCCCTCAAGCCACAACCAAATCCTTCCTCACCAAGATGCAGCCTTTCTATCCCTAAAGCTGAAGCTTGCTCACATACTATTTCCCATCTGGTTTCTTCCAAGCTCCGCCTTACTGACCGACTGCAATTTTACCTTATCCAGTCCACATAAAATGCAGTCATTAAGATCAAACACCCTGTCTCCCTTTTTGACCAGGTCACTCCTTTTGAATCCCTCCATTGGTTCCTTCTCTTTCCTCCCCAGTTCAAGTTTGAACTTAACACTTGCAAAGCCCTGCTGAACTCTGGGCTTGTCTACACAGCAAGTTACTCTGCAGCAAAACAAGGTGTGACTCTATAGCACACAAGCTTGCCACCTAGTAATGTCTCTATACTTAAAAGCAAGTTAAGCCACTCTTTGGGACTTTCAGTGCGCCATAGCAGAGTCCACGCAGCAAGTTACTGAACAACAAGCTAGGGCATTGTAGACAAGCCTTCTAACCTGCCGCGTGTTCTAGTTTTCAACCCTACTAATGAGGTCAGTTTCATCTGTCTGCTTTGTCACTTTCAAAATATTTCCATGCATTCTGGCATGCCACTCCTAACCTTGGAATTGGCCTTCCAAAGCTCATCATCACTGTCCTCCAAGTTTCACCTAAAGGCCCAGACTGTTGCGGTGCCTACTGAAAAAAGGCTGGCTGGTAATTGCGCATCAGGGCAGTGATTTGGAATTCAGTTCAATATTTCTACAAATGATAGAGTTATGGCATAAAAAGATAGCCAGTCACTAATGCAGCCTAATAATGGACAGAAAGAGACTAATCAACTACTTTATATTTTGTTGTTTGAGTGCCCTCTGGAAAACTTCTAGGTCAGGGGTAGGCAACCTTTCAGAAGTGGTGTGCCAAGTTTTCATTTATTCACTCTAATTTAAGGTTTCACGTGCCAGTCAAACATTTTAATGTTTTTATAAAGTCTCTTTCTATGTCTGCAATATATAACTAAACTACTGTTGTATGTAAAGTAAATAAGTTTTTTAAAATGTTTAAGGAGGTTCACTGAAAAATTAAATTAAAATGCAGAGCCCCCCAGACTGGTGGCCAGGACCCGGGCAGTGTGAGTGCCACTGAAAATCAACTCGTGTGCGGAACCATAGGTTGCCTACCCCTGTTCTAGGTTAACCATTAATAGGCAAAAAAGATTACTTTGCTTCATCAAGCTCTTAAAACACTGAATACACAAATGACAATACCAGTATGAATTCCCAAGTGAGGAATGTTAACTTCAGCCTCTGCACTAGTAACATTTCTCAACTAGAGATCAACTTGATTTGTCAAGCTCCTCAAGCATTCTCGAAAATCATATGCTGTCTCAGATTATTGCATAAGCTCTGCTACTGCATCATGACAATTAAAAACTGCATATCGATTGCAGGCAATCAAGGCATTAAAAAAGGTCAGATTTTGACATCTGTTTTTATACGATAAGGATCAATGGTTTCAGAATAGGAACAGATTTTCAACAGAAATTTTTACAGATCTGCAATCAGGAATATTTTGACTATTAGCATTTCATTGTGGTACATCTTAGTATATAAAGCTAAGCCTTTAAAAAACACCAGAAGAAAGTCCCACAAATTTAGAGGCACTTTCAAATAAACAGTGACCAACGCCACTGGACACCTTTCAAGAAACAGAAAACAAAGCATCACTGAATCTTGGTTCCTTGGCAAACAGTTCTTCAATTTAACCCAGGGGTTCTCAAACTGGAGATCGTGAACCCCTCAAGGGGTTGCAAGATGGTTACATGCAGATCATTGAGTAGTCAGCTCCTTAGGGACAGCCCCAAGCCCCCATTAAATTAAATTAGTCCCCTCTTTTTTATTTTATAAGGAGGGGGGACACAGGCTTGCTATATGAATGGGGTCACCAATACAAAGTTTGAAAACCACTGGTTTAACCCTTTACAGATTTCTGAACTGGTTAGTACCTGTGGTAGTGTTACCCACAGGGCTGTAAGACAGGCTGCCATTACAGCAGAATATAACCCAGCAGCATCTTAGTCTATCCATTACAGAAAAGAACAAAATTTTTACCCTAAGGCTGTAAAACTCCACACAAGGGTTAATGCACTACAATGGGCCACTTGGATAAGATGCCTCTGGAACAGGGGTGGGCAAACTTTTTGGCCCGAAGGCCTCACTGGGGTTGCACAACTGTATGGAGGGCCAGGCAGGGAAGGTTGAGCCTCCCCAAACAGCATGTCCCCTACCCCTTATCCACCCCCTCCCACTTCCTGCCCCCCTCAGTACCCCCAACCCATCCAACCCACTCCCCTGACCCCCAGGATCCCACCCCCTTATCCAATCCCCCTTCCCCCTGAGACAGCTGCGCTCCCCAGCAGGAGGAGTGGGCCAGGGTGCGGCCCGCGTGGCTGCAGGAGAGAGGGGACAGCAGGGGAGAGGCCTGGGACTAGGCTCCCCGGCCAGGAGCCAGGCAGGACAGTCCCACGGGCTGTAGTTTGCCCACATCTGCCCTGGAAGCTCTATACTATACCTGACTTTGGGACCCCAGAGAGTTTTGCAATCCTCAGGTGCAGAGGGCCCTTAGTTTCATCCAGGTATAATTTTAGTTTCTAGCAAATGCTACTGTTGCCCCTTAGACCCAAGCATTTAACCAATATTTGGAGCCTTGCAAGTTAGTTTCTTTTAGGATGGGAAATCAATATGTAAGTGATAAAGAATGTGTGCACACCAAGTCCTGTTTCCCTGCATGCAGTAGAAAGAGCAGGCAGTTTCCTTGCTCAGAAATCCCCAAGGATGTTGTCAACTTCAGTGAGCTCTGTTCCCAAGAAGCTTTGTTTCCTCTCACGATCAAACACTCACCTGCTTCTCCAGGCTCTCCTCTTGCTTTCTCCTTCTAACACACACAGTCTGGAAAGTTAATATTAAAACCCATGTTTACAATCGGGGAAATCCTCTCAGTCCACAGAACTTAGCTTTGACCAGTCTTGTGCTTGGGGCAGTCCCTCAATTGTATTTAGCAGACACAGATACAAAAAGAACAGGAGGTAGTTAACTGCTCCTTCCAGTGAGCCTGGAGGAATGCTTGACACACCATTGACTTCTCCCATGCAATCTTTTCATAGATGTTCATGTTTCTATAGCTGGTTCACAGTTGAGCTTGACAGCTTCTTCTCCCCAGAAGATCCAATACCTTTTGTCTACTCCAGGCCACCATGCATCCAGTACACGGAGCCAGTGTTGCCAGTGGCACACAACAAGGAAGATCTGCTAGGTGTGCTCAGCCACCTGGGAAATCAGGAAAAGGCATTTCAAAAATATGCAGGGTATTTTTTAGAGGGGGTGGCTTCCAGTCTTTGTGGCCCCTGGACACCGTAGGTAACAGTCGGTACCAGAGCGGTCACTGTTGCATGGAATAGGGTAATGTGAATAACTGCTGGAGGACTGTTGAGTCAACACAGGTCACGCAGTGTCTGTTCTCGCACAGCATGGACATCAGTAGGTTGAGCATGTCTTTACATCATTCAGGGAGGTGGTTTTACTTTGTCGCTGTAACTCGGCACTTACATTTGCGCTCAAATTTGTTTCTCGCTGACACATGCACAAACAGGTCAATGCAAGAACCTCTGTCAGCCTAACTTTTTAGTGTAGACTAAGCCTATGTCTGATTTGAATCAAAGAGGTATCAGATGGCAGCCATTAATACTTTTCAACATAACACTTACTTTGGTCTGTTAATGGTCTTTTAGAACAACTTCCTCATGTTGGAAGACCAGGAATTGACAGCCCTTTCCATTTCCACATCTTCTCAAGCCAGTATAATAGCCATAGCTATTAAAGCTGGGATAGGCAACTTATGGCACGTACAAGCTGATTTTCAGTGGCATTCACATGGCCCGGATCCTGGCCACCAGTCTGAGGGACTCTGCATTTTAATTTAATTTTAAATGAAGTTTCTTAAACATTTTAAAAACCTTACTTACTTTACATACAACAATAGTTCAGTTATATATTACAGACTTCTAGAAGATCTTCTAAAAATGTTAAAATGTATTACTGGCATGTGAAACCTTAAATAAGAGTGAATAAACGAAGACTTGGCAAACCACTTCTGAAAGGCTGCCGACCCCTGCATTAAAGCATACAGTTAGATGAAAAACATATTCCATTGGCTCAGAGATTCACAAGGACAATGGAAGACTAGATTTGCCTTAAAAAGGAATGATGTAGCTAAGGAACTTTGTCACGTGTAACCACGCCTCTTATACCTATAGCTCTTTGTATGTCTACAGTTAACATGCTACAGCAGCACCAGCGAGCCACTGCAGCTGTGCCACTCCAGCACTGACACACACTAGTCTACAGCAACGAAAGGGGATTAACTGCAGTGACAGGAGAACCATCTCCTGCGAGGTGGTAGGTAAGTCAACTGAACAATTATTCCATTGACTTAGCACTGTCTATACCGAGGTTAGGTTGCAAGGTGAAAATCCACACCCCTGATATATCTGTCAATGTTTTAAGTTCTCAGCGTAGAGCAGCTGGTGCAGCACAGACCTACACCCTGGAAAATAGTGAGCTTGTTCCTTGTGTGGGATTTCTAGGATGCCAGGGGAGCCCTTGGTGGTCTGATTGTCTTAGCTTTGCACCAGCAGATCTTATTTTTCCCCATGTAAGGTGTACGTGGAATTTGTATAAAAGGTGCTAATTCTTGGTTGTACTGTAGTTTTGCCTAGTGGCCCCAGTTAAGACAGGAGCTGAATACTGCTAAACACTGTACACAAAATGAGTCAGGTCCTGCCCCAAAGAGCTTATATTCTAAATAGTGAGGGGAAAGTATCATTCTTGTCCCCATCTGTAAAATGGGGACAAACAGAGTAAGTTATGGTCCGTGCTTGCACAAGTACTCTGTTACAGCTGGGAACAGAAAGCAGACACCAAATCCTAGTCCAGTGTCTTAATCACAAATATGTCAAGCTGCACGTATTATCACTGCACGTTAATGGAAAGGACAGGGGTCATCAGTGTTACATCATGGAGTGAGATAGCCAGTATGGTGTCATCATAGGGAATGGCACTCTGGTTGTGTTTTAATGTAGTATTTTGAATTTATGGGTTCTATCTAGAAAGGGAAATGGACCACATCCTAAAACAATTTTTCAATGGTAGACTGTAAAAGTTCACATTAACTCAGCTGGAACAGGTAGGTAGGGCAAAGCTCTAACCAAAAGAATCTTCAAAATTGCTTTCCAAAACTCATTTAAAAGCAGTTCCCACCCCACTGTTACCAGCCATCCCAGGCTGTTGGAAGTGAAAACTGTAAAAGCTGGTTGATTTTCCCACTGTAAGCGGGCTCTGAATCCTCTCCACCATTAATTAAGCCTCAAGTCCCTATGAGGATGGACAACCCCAACTCCTGCAAAAAGTGTAACTAAACCTTCATTAATTGCAGGTGACTGGTATTTTATCCAAAAATACCATTACTTTGCTTCCAAAAAAGTGTAATGCTTGAGTCACAGGGAGTTAGCAGCAGAACCAGGATTCAAATCCATAGGTCCTGACTCCCATGCCTTTGTACTAGCCATAGGACAACCTGCTTCTCTATTCCTGTTTTTCTTGTTCTGAAGGCAATCTGTGGTGTGACCTGGAATTCCAGTGGGGAGGGAGGCCTGCCTATTTGGATATCAGGATCAGCTGGGAGCCTCATGTTCCGCAGGAGATGATGCAACAGTGCATTGATGTCAACAACTCTCAGCCAGTTGCTGCTAGCAGTCCCGTCACAATTTGGCTCAAAAAAAGGAGCATCCTGGGGAAGTCAATGTAACATTATTCAGTAATTGGGAAGGAGGATGGAACCATGTGGGATCACACAGTGAAAAAGTGACAGAGGGGATAAAGTCTCCTTGCATTTGCCTGGAGACTTTATTTTTGTTTATGTTCCCCAGCCCTTGGAGTCTGCTCCTTCACCTCTGATACTGACAGCACTGAAGACGCCCACTTCTGAGGGACACAACCTGGATCTCAGGGGAGAAGGTGCATGGGGACCAGGTTCCAAACAGTGCCCGTGTATCCATAATTAGGGATAGGAGGGAAGTTAACATCAGGACACAGCACTAGTGCCTGGGGGTATGGGATATGCAGCAGCTCAATGCACCATCCGACTTCCAAGAAATCCACTCAGCACTTCAACCTCCCTGGCTACACTGTAGCAGACCTTAAGGTAGCCATCCTGCAGCAAAAAAACTTCAGGACCAGACTTCAAAGAGAAACTGCTGAGCTTCAGTTCATCTGCAAATTTGACACCATCAGCTCAGGATT
>NC_133777.1:44730696-44742338 GCF_003597395.2 Chelonoidis abingdonii | reverse complement strand
CCTTCCAAGTGTTTGCAGATGATTTCCTTAATTACTTGCTCCATTATCTTCCCTGGCACAGAAGTTAAACTAACTGGTCTATAATTTCCTGGGTTGTTTTTATTTCCCTTTTTATAGTTGGCCACTACATTTGCCCTTTTCCAGTCTTATGGAATCTCTCCCATCTCCCACGATTTTCCAAAGACAATAGGTAGAGGTTCAGATACCTCCTCTATTAGCTCCTTGAGTATTCTAAGCCCTGGTGACTTGCAGGCATCTAACTTTTCTAAGTGATTTTTAACTTGTTCTTTTTTTATTTCATCTTCCAAACCTACCCTCTTTGCATTAGCATTCACTACGTTAGGCATTCCTTTAGAGTTCTTGGTGAAGACCAAAGCAAAGAAGTCATTGAGCATCTTTGCCATTTTCAAGTTTCCTGTTACTGTTTCTCCCTCCTCACTGAGCAGTAGGCCTACCCTGTCCTGGTCTTCTTCCTCTTGCTTAATGTATTGATAAAAAGTCGTCTTGTTTTCCTTCATTCCTGTAGCTAGTTTGAGCTCATTTTGTGCCTTTGCGTTTCTAATTTTGCCCTTGTATTCCTGTGTTTGCCTATATTCATTCTTTGTAATTTGTCCTAGTTTCCACTTTTTATACGAGTCCTTTTTATTTTTCAGATCATGCAAGATCTCGTGGTTAAGCCAGGCTGGTCTTTTGTCACATTTTCTATATTTCCTACCCAGCGGAATAGCTTGTGAGTTGATAAAGAGAAAAAAAATGGATGCTTTCAATTACATTAAAAAATTCAGCAGCCTCACTAGAAGCTGATGCTTGCTGCATCACTGACCACTAAGTTAAATGAAGGAGAACTGCATGAGACAAAAAAAAGCTCAAAGGGTTTAACTCTCAGATCCATGTCTGCACTCCTCTGCTCTTTCCTCTTATGTTGGCACCATTATCACAGCCCTGATCTTTCACGTCAGCTATCGCAATTCCTGTTTCTTCCAGCTTTTTAAGAAGCACGCTTATCATACCAGCTCCTGTAGTATCATCAATGTCAATAAGTTCTAGAAAATGCTCTCTGACAGTCACCATTGCAGGGACATTTTCACTAGGTTCTGTTGTTACAAAACGCACCATTAAAGTCATTTGTTTCGTATGGCTGATGTCAGGTGTGCAGTCCAGAATAACAGAGTAACAGCTTGCTGACTTCAGATCTGCCACAATCTTCTGTTTGACTTTTGTTGCCAGTAACTGCATGATTTCATTTTGAATTGTTTTTCCAAGGTAGTGGTGGGGTGTACATTTCTCAGGTGGTGACTCTTCTTAGATGGTCCTGGAGTAAAGCATCAAACTCAGCCATCAGCTTCACAATTTTAAGGAAAGTTCCATTGTTTGGCACATACTGCCGATTCAAAGTGCCACACAGTGCTAGGTTTTGGGTAGCAAGCACTCACAAGGGCAATAAGCCTTTTCAGAACATTTTGCCAATAAAGAGACTCTGATGCAATCTTCTCTTGATGCTGATCATCTATGGTCTCCTCTCAAGCTCTTTCCACCTATGGAATGCTCTCTGATGATTTGCTGCCTTCTCATGGCATGCCAGATTTCTAGCCAGATTTTTCCAGTTCGTTGTTTCTGTAGAACCCAATGTGGCTGGAACATTAGACTGGAAGAGTTTGCAACAAAAACAGTATGCAGCATTCCGAGTTTTTCAGTACATAAGCCATGGCCTCTTCACTTTGTCACCATTGGGGATTTCACACCAGTAAAGTGTTGGAAGGAAACTTCTATTTTCATTGTCTTTGGGGAACATGAAGTTTTTCACTTGCTGTGGCCCCTGCAGTATAAGGAAGTCCCTCAGGCTACTGCTCAAGTGGGTCCACAGTCCCGGATCATCTACACTTAAGGAATTAAACTCAGCAGCTGCTGTTTCTTGCACCTCCACTACACTCTTCTGATCTACACTTTTCTTCAGGAATGTGCATGGTTACATCCATTTGAGATGGAGATATGGATGCTGCAGTAGCTGCCAGGTCACCTGCACTCTAACTGGAAGATCGGGCTTCTTCTCACCACTCACATCCTCACTGGGGCCAGAAGGCTCAGTGAACATTTGTGTCTTATGTATCTCAGTCGAGCTCCTTCCTGCTTAGATAGAAAGGCTTCCTTTGCTTTCTTTTTCTGAATGCTGCCCCAGAGGGGCGTTTTCTTTTTTCACTCACGACTGCTGTTCTGTGCCAGTTATAGTGGCTCTCAACACTCAACTGAAGGGGACAAATAAGCTTCCCTGATTGAGGGAAGATATCAGTGTCTTAAGGGTCTAACTGGCTCCTACACTGCCTGTTCTCAAGTGGGTTCAGGGAAACAGCAGGAAACAGGAAGCTCCCTGAGAAGCTGGTGTTAATCAGTCCAGGCTCCTGGGGGTAACAGAGAGGTACATAAGAGGCTCCTCCTCCTCTCTCCCTGCAGCTCCTGTTGCTTTCTGTTATTCCCCCTCACCTTTTCTCCTGCCTGCCTGTTATGTCTCTTGGGCCCTTCCTCCTCCAGCACAGCACTTCACCATCTCTGTGAATCTAGAGAATACATACAGAGAGAATACATGTGCACCAGCAGCAGATAATTTTCTACACTCTGGGTCCTAGTGGCTCCGCCCCACAGTCTAGCACCTGAGGCGGTCGCCTCAGTTCGCCTCATGGTAAGGCAACCCCTGAGCAGAAGCTTTTACAGGAGCACTCTCCTGCCAACAAAGCCAACAAAATTCTCCTCTCAGGGGCGCTTTTCATCTGTAAAAGTTTTATCATTCGGCAGGGTGTGTTTTTAACACCCCTGAACAACAAAAGTTTTGCTGACAAAGTTCCAATGTAGACATAGCCTCAGAGAGCTGTGGTTCTGGCAGTTTCATTCACATAAGGAGTAACGTTTCTCTGCTAGACTACTACTTTTTTTGGAGGGGAAGAATAGGGAAAAAATGGCAGAGGACTAAATCTGACAATAGCTTGTGAAGCTATTTTACCTTTTATTGTTTGCAACTAACACCAAGATTCCTATAAAAAAGATTAGGAAAAGATTTTTTTCCCTGTTTACTTTGTGCGTTTGACAGTTTGCGCATTCAATTTCACTACTTCCTCATAGTCAGTATTATCCTGATTGTGAGTTTCACACAACAAAAGGCAAGGCCTTTAAAAACTGCAAACTACTGAAGCTATTGAGATTGGCAGGGGAAATCTTCTAAACTTGAGTTTCAAATTGATAATGTCCCATAATGGTTTATTACAATGCTCCTCTGGATCATTACTTGTTTGTTTGCTAGCACTGTATAGCACAGCGCTCTAACTTAAACTATATGGCCTAGTGTCAGAGCTATCATTTGAATTTGTAAAGAACTCCAACTGCTTACATTTTTATCTGGCTGAGATGCCAGCATTTTCCAGCTGGAACTACTTACTCTGAGGTCTCTAGTCTATGTGGCACCCAACCATATGAGCTTGGAAATGGGCTGGTTGCCTAATTCTGTCGTAGCTACATTTCAAGAGACTGACATTGTTTGCCCATGTCCGATGGCAATGCTGCTGTCTGTCAGTCAAGGTTTCCAAGAATTTTTGGAAGAGAAAAAGGAGCAGGCCGCATGTTGTCCTGCCCACTGAACTACTTTGATTACTTCCACTCAGCAATAGCAGGATTTTTTCTACGCTGAGTAAAGGAAAAATGTTGCTATGCTATCACCAACACACTTTTAATGGAATTAAAGATGCCATATTCCAGACTGCACAGTCTACCTGCTCCCTGGACAGTCTCTGGTCAAATCAGTCACTAGGCACTGAATGAATATCGGGCCCTCCTTTCACAGAGTTACTATTACCATCTCCTCCATTTTACTAGACACTAACATTGCAGCTAGCCTGAATGAAAAGCCAATTACTGGAGAGGGAAAAACCACAGAGCACTCTGATATCCTATCCAAAGAAGATCACCACAAAATGATGCAGTATCTTAGCATATCCAACATGTTTTAATAACTTCTGTTACGACTAAGGCTGAGATTGTGTCTCAGATATTTTTAGTAAAAGTCATGAGCAATAACCAAAAATTCACAGAAGCCCGTGACCAGGGATATTTTTAGTAATATCAGGAACAAGTCATAGATTATTAGGATTGGAAGGGACCTCAGAAGATCATCTAATCCAACCCCCTGCTAAAGCAGGACCAATTCCCAATTAAATCCCCAAATGGCCCCCTCAAGGATTGAACTCACAACCCTGGGTTTAGCAGGCCAATGCTCAAACCACTGAGCTATCCCTCGCCGGGCTTCTGTGAATTTTTGGTTATTGCCCATGACTTTTGCTAAAAATATCCTTGACAAAAAGGAGGAGGAGGGTCCAGCACCTGCAGCAGCTGGAAGCTACAGGGGCCCTGCCACCAGCAACAGCTGAGAGTTGCTCCTGGAATGAAGTGGAGAATGTCACAGCGGTCTCTGGAAGTCAGGGATTCCGTGACCTCCATGACATAATTGTAGCCATAGTTATGACTAGTGGTAGAGCGAAGACTGCTGTAACAGTCTTCCAATGCCAGTCTTTCTAGGACTGGAGGTAAGCAGGACAGGATTCACTTGTCCCTCATTATGCACAAAGGAAGCAACATGCACATTTACAGGAAGATGAAGTGTTGGCATCAGAAGGTTCTACGGCAAAAAACAAAGAAGGACGTGAGAAAGTGCATCAACAGAAATCCAGAGATTCAGGGAGAAAATGAAGCAAGAATCAAATAGTGACCTATTTACATAGCCAGTTTCCAGAATGGGACTCCAGGGCTAATTACAATAGCACAGTAAGTTTTCATACTCCCAGCCAAGGGCAAAATGTCTTACGTTTCTAACAGCCCTCTATACCACGATACACAGAGCACCTTTGACAGGACAGGCTTGGCTATGAAGCTCATTTATCTGAACTGTTAACAGAAAAGCTTATCCAAAACTAGGTTGCACCATTAACGTCCTTTGCCCAAGCTGACAGAAAAATATAAGAACCTAAGAATTCACACTGCATTTTTAGAATTCAGTATTTATTTCAGTTATCAGCAATACAGGTAAGAACATTTATTTAATATATTATTTGAGTTAGATCCTTCAAAGCTAAACAAGCTCAGATGTAAGTAAGAAAAGTCTTATGTATATTTTTTACAGAAAAAAAACTTTCAAAACCCCCTTGTTAGTTCATATCTAAAAACGGAAAAAACTGACTCAATCCACCCAGAAGTCCTTAAATTATTATTTGAAATACTCCGGCCATTGACAATGGCTCTTTGGGTCGGTTTGTTCTGCAGACCTTTATGGTAATAGTACAGGAGTGTTCCACCCCTCATTTTCTAGATCAGGGGTGGGGAACCTACAGCTCGCAGGCTGCATTCAGCCCGCTGCTTCATTTCATCCAGCCCACTGCAGGGGGAAGCTAGGGTTCCCAGGCCACTAAAAGTCCACTTGGCTCCACACAGCTCCTGGAAGCGACTAGCATGTCACTGCAGCCTCTAGGAGCAGAAGTGATCAGGGAAGCTCCGTACAACGCCCGCTCCCCCAACGCAGGCTCCACAGCTCCTCTGGTCCCTCTGCCTAAGGGCTGGACACAGCACCCACTTCTACAAGCAGCGCAGAGCCCCAGGAGGCAGGGAGCCTACCTTAGCCCCACTGCACTTCCAACCAGGAGCCTCCTGAGGTAAGCACTGCCTGGCCAGAGCCCACACCCCAGCCCCCTGCCCCAGCGCAGAACTCCCTCCTGGACCTCGCACCCCAATCTCTTTTCTGGCCCCACCCCCTAGTCTAGGGGAAGACACAAGCCTCTGCCCCTCTTCTGGGGTAGAGTGCAACCCATAACTGATTTTTTTTCTCTGTGAGTCAGTGGCCACTGATAAAAACAAGGTTCCCCACCCCATCCCAGATGCTTGCCAGGCAGTTTTAAGTTCTTGCCACACAAAACCCTTCCACCACAGTGAAAGCTGACAGTTAAGTTGAAGACAGACCTAGTACCAGTTTGGTTAAGTTTAGAAAGATGCATTCAGAACTTGCACTCTGTTTCTGTATGTTATCACAACTTCAGTTTATAGACTCATAGAAGAGAGATGAAGTTATCCAGGCCTTCTCTGTCAATGCAGTATTGTACCCTTTGATATATTTCCTAGGATTCTGTCCAGTCTAGGTTTAAGATGCATCAAGAAATGAGGCTTCTGACACTTCCTTGGGAGACTGTCCAGGAGTCCAATCTCATCATTAGGCAGCATTTAGCCTCAATTTCAATTTTGTCCTACTAGTTCTAGTTACACCTGCTTTCACTATATAAACCCTTCAAGATTTGTGTCCATTAACCCCACCCCACACACATTATCTGTCTCCTAACCAAGATTTATACATTTAACTCCTAATCTTTCTTCTAATCATTCTCTCTAGCTGCCTAATCTCAGCATACTACTAAAGTTCCAAACTCCAGAGTCTGCATAAGGGATCCAAGTACCTCAATGGACTGTAGATTGTGGACTTTCTTCCTATGAAGAGATAATTTTCACCCAGTTACTCTTCCTCCCTACAACAGCTTATTGGAAGAGTCAGTTCCTATTTGTCCAGATTATTCTGGCTTTCTCATGTTGTTCCCCACTTTATTTTGTAAGTTCCACTGAACATAGCTTATGTTTGCTTTCTACTGTTGAGCAAAAATAGGTGCAAACCCCAATGATATCAACTGTGATGTAAATAAGATTTTTGGAACAGCCTTGCAGCAATTCTCCAAAAAGTAAAAGCGTGTGTATGCACCACACACACGAGGGCTTGGTGATGTAGAGGCCACAAACCCAAAGATCAAGTCCTATCCTAGGAGACAAGCGAGAGGTAGTAGCTTCATAGGTTTGCATGTTCACATCACAAACAGAATGCGTAGTTTGTCCGGTTTGGTATCCCATGCTTGAAGGGCCTAAGTACTGAAACAGCAAGTGTTTGCTAAAGTTACAAGCAGAGTCATAATGAGAAGCTTATCAGTAACTGCCCATAATCCCTCAGTTTCACGAGCATTAAACTGACTAATTAAAGTAAAATTTGAAGGAAAGTTACATTCTTTGAACCAAGGACCTCCTTGTAATCCTGTAAGTAATTTGCCATTTCTCACCACACGTATCTAAAGGATTCATAGGAATGATACTGTCAGTGAAATAATCCATTGTGATATGTTATAATGGACTTGTTCAAGTGTGCGCATGCATAAGAAATAGAATGTCAACTATTTCCATTCTAGGTCCAGTCATCATCTTATTCCATATCACCCCATGGCTCCATTAGTGATGTTGGCCTCATCTACTCATCTGTCAGCTTCTCAAACAAGCCCCTTCATACCATGTCATGTCCCTGTGCAAACAATGCCCTTCCCAAGCTCATCTACAAGGCATGGACTCAGCTACCTTCATAACATTCAAGTTCCTCCTAAGGCCTAACTCTCTCAGCATGCCTGCAGAAAACATGACAACTGACAAATGATGAGTTTGAGGTGTAATTCTGGGGAAATTTACATTTCCTATTGTATTAAAAATAGGAAATACGCTCCCTTAACCTCTATTTGTGTTTTTGCTGCCACAGATATTTCAGTCAGGAGTATGATGGTGCAACCAGACAGCTGTGTCATCAAAATCCCAGTACAGACAAAACCACACTTTTGCCAGTACATGCTGTATATATGCTAAGTGTGCTTTCCCAGCATAGGATATCAGTGTACCCTAAATGGCAAAACACTTCTAATGTAGACCTGACGCAGTGTAGTTCGATTATTTCCCATCGCCCCATATATGTACATTCCATGTTTAAAACAAAAAAAGTTTTGACTTAAATTACAAGCACTATAAAAATCTATCCAGTACCTACAAGAGCAAAGCTGTGTTTCTTTCATATCATATCACATCATAACCACCATTAAACAGTCTGGAATTGAACTTCACTGGCTATTTCATTGACCCATGAGGCAGAAAACAGCTTAGTTCTTCAGCAACTATCTTGGCTCTGCAGTACTGACAGCTGTAAACTTTGTCCTCTCAGGGTACTGAGCAGATATGAGCGAAGACAGCAAATATGTGAAAAGGAAAGGTTTGGGATGGTTTCATTTTAATTTTTGAAGTAGAGTCTCTTCCTACATTTCCCTGAATTAAGAGATGAGGTAGATCCAAATTTAAAATACTTGAGAGAGAATACACAGAAGTTATTTTGCCAGTTGGCATGTAGTTCTGCAGTTGCACAGTGAGTTTAGCCAATTGCTCACACATTTTTGTTGTGCATCAAAAGGTAAAACAACTCCAAGATGGGGTTTTTTTTTTGCCCATACGCAGCTCCTTACTCAGCAAGGAACCTTTTATTTCACCCAACTTAGTCTGCTGGAGAAGTAAGAGTCTGGCTCCCTTACAGATTACTATCTGCTTCCAAGGCTTGAAGAAGTAGATGAAGAATCCTGCAAACTACAGCCAGGCCTTCAAATTAACGTACATCCCAATGCCCAAATCAAAGTCACTGGTTAGTGCAGCTGCAAAAGGCTTCCTTTGACATGTCAATTTATGAAGTAGCTGGATCCCCACCATGCTTTGCACAGCTTCATATGCTGCTGTTGCCACCAGTCCCCTTCCTCCCCCATTTCTCAGACCTGATATTTGTTGAGGGTAAAGGCATGCTTTTAAGATGTTTCTAACATTTAGAGTAGGTTAGCTCAGACCAAGAAATTAGAGATGGAGGTGAGCCAGCTAGGACAAAAGGCTCCTCACTTGCATGCTGGATGCTTCACTCTAGCCTTCACAATCAAGCCACAGTTACCCCTAGTACAGAGTAGTGGGGAAAGTGGTCCAGAGTCTCCCTCTGCTTCCCAAGGTCTCCAGATAGCAAAGACTGAGTTAAAACATTTTCTTGATATGAGTTTTGTTTTGTTTTTTTGTTTAGGACAGATGCAAATGACCTTGCTTGAAAAGTGGGGTGAGGGAACTCTACTCTGTGGTTTCATCCTGAAACAGTACAGTAGGGGAACTCCATAGGGCCAAGAGAACCTAAGGAGCAGAATTCTTGTTAGGTGCTCCTTGTATAAGGCAGGTGATCTCTTTAGATACTCCTAGACTGCTGTTAGGAACCAGTCACTTCCCCTGCTGGCAGTGGCTACAAAATCCTCAACTGCTCCTCTACCCAATGGTAGCATTGGATTCCTAGTCTTCCCCCCACAGCTGCTGAAAACTGGGGCATGCCTCAGCTGCCAACGAAAATGCAGAACTGCTGTGGCAGCTCCTGGCAGCAGGGGAAGGACACAGCTCTGGCATGGCTGTGCAGCAGCACTGCATGCCAGCAGCTGAGTTTGACTTCACACTTTTCCTAGAGATGTGCACCAAGATCAGGATGCTCCCTCACTACAAGCTAGTCCTTTGGGAGGACTCCTCACTATAGACAGAGTCCCAACTCTCAACAGCCAGGAACTCTGCCTATCTGCTCCCTAGCGCTACCCAAAACAGTACCACCAGTAGACCCTGCCTTCAAAAGAGGCTGGCAAAAAGGTTAGTGTTTCCGGAAGTTACAGTGATGTGCACGCTGATTCTGAAATAGTGGTCAAAAGTTTTCAGAAACAGGTGCCTAAAGCTAGGCTACTAAGGGTTGGATTTTCAAAAGTGTCTATGTGGCTTAGCAGCACAGGTCCCACTTAGCTTTTGAAAATCATAGCATTAGGCATGTAAATGTGGACTTAAAACTTGTTTTATAGCTGCAAGTTTAGACATTGGCCAAAGTTTTCTCTAGGACCACTAACACTGAGAAAGTGAAAGGCTTAGTGCAAATAGCTGCTTGAGCCGTTGTATTCAGATAAGTTAATTCATTATACTTGCATGTACAAAGTATTTTGAATACAAAGAATAAGTATTCTGAACTATGCCATGTAAAAAGAGTGTGTTTGAAAGTCATCTGTCTGTATTCCAGACACGGGCATTTCAAACGCTTAGGAAACGACACTGAACTCCAGAAAAATACAAACTATACTGGAATGGAGTTGACATGGGAAATAATCAAAAACATTACTGAACAGAGTGCACAAGCAAAATGACTTTGCTCACAGCACAAATAAAGTTGTGTGGAATAAGAATGGCAGGTGAAGAAGTCAAACGCTGATCAAAAATAACCTTTGGCTTCTCAATATTTTTAACCAAAAAAGCCCCGAATAGTGATATGTTCAATGGCAAACTACTGTGTTCATATCAGACTACAAAACAGAATTCAAATACTTTAAAAGCAGAGCCAGACGCTTCCTCTTTATGATAATACTCTTTCACCAGCATCCCTATAAGCTTGGTAGAGGTTGTTTTTAATACTCACCTACGTGGAATTCAACTTGAATTGGTATCATGGCCCTGCTCTAACATGCCACTCGTAGTACACAGTATCTACAGTCCCTCTGTGTATGTTTACAACCAAAGAGATTGCAATTTTCTTGCAAACCCAGATGTTATTGTATAACTACACTTAAAAAACCCAGCAACAGTCTGTATTTGCACATCCACAAGATGTAGAATCTTTGTGTTTTAAACTGTACCAGTCACTAAGTCACTTTGGCTAATAGAACAAGAAACTATATTCTGCATTAAGAGGCACAACCTAAACATAACTTCTGTATGAAAGTTTTTAACCCACTATTTTTACAACACAAAAGTATAGGCGAAAGAAAATTTCTCCAGCCTGTTCTAATGCATCTGACACCACTTTGCGTAGTCAGTTTCTCCTACTGAGATGGCTCTGTCACAAAGTAATGGGAAAGAGGAACACTTTTCAGAACAGGAATGTGAAAAAGTACAACAGTTGGCAAATGCATTGGAAGATGCAGTTTATGAAACTACTTTTAATCTGAGTTAATAGTGTCACTTCAGACAAATGCTATGGTTTTCCAGGTATAACTTTAATATACCCCGAACTGGAGACTCGCTGTCATATCAAGACTCAGTGCTTCATATTACTAAACTTAACTTTGTACTCTATATAGCTCTGAGCGAGAAAAACATTCACAAGTGGATGCACAGTGGCTGTCTAGTATCATTGCCATACCATAAACTATGATAAAGCACCAAGTTTACCTTTATTTCCTATAAGAAAATAAAATTCATACAGGATTAAAACCAAAAGCAAACTGATCCTCAGTTGTGGCAAGCTTCAAAACCTGAACTATGGTTTCATGCCTCTGAACAGGTAAGGTGATGTCCAAGATAACATATATTGCTCCAAGTTAAGAGTTCCATGAAAACTACAGTCTCAGTTGTAACTGTGCAGTGGCACACAGTGAGCCATTCATTTAGTAATACATTATAGCTTGGCATGTTAAGTTCTTTCATTTCAGCTGGTGAGAACTAGTAGGTGAGCCCTGGTTCATTTAAATGCCCTAGCTATATATTAATGAAATACGTTTCATTGATCCTTTTATTTTTTAAGTTGTGACTTTTGGTGCTCATGGAACATTTAATACAGAGGCAGGCAAACTTTTTGGCCTGAGGTCCACATCAGGTTTCCAAAATTGCCTCCCTAAACAGCCAGGCATGGCCCAGCCCCCACCCCCATCTGACCCCCGCCCTGCTGCTTGCCCCCTGATGGCCCTCCCTCAGGACTCCTACCCCATCCAACCCCCCCGTTCCCTGTCCCC
>NC_133777.1:44710467-44730611 GCF_003597395.2 Chelonoidis abingdonii | reverse complement strand
CCCCCCGAGATCCCTGCCCCCATTCAAGCCCCCCTGTTCCATGCCCTCTGACCGCCTGGACCCCTATCCATACCCCCACCCCCTGACCACCACCCCGAACTCACTGCCCTCTATCCAACCCCCCTTGCTCTTTGTCCCCTTACCACGCTGCCTGGAGCACTGGTAGCACTACAGCCAAGCCACCCAGAGCACCAGGACAGGTAACCGTGCCGCCTGGCTGGAGCCAGCCATGCCACCATGCAGCACAGAGCACCAGGTCAGGCCGCGGCTCTGCAGCTGCGCTGCCCAGCAAGAGCATTGCACCAGTGACACAGTGAGCTGAGGCTGTGGGGTAGGGGGAACAGCAGGGAAGGAGGCCAGGGGCTAGCCTCCTGGGCCAGGTGCTTAGGGGCCGGGCAGGAGGGTCCCACGGGCCATAGTTTGCCCACTTCTGATTTAACAGGAGCTAGAACAAGACAATGTTTTCAGGCACCATGAAAGCATCTCCCACACATCTAGTGCTGACCCGTGTCAATCTCCTAGTACACTCCTGGGCTTCTTACATGAAGGCTGCCACAATCCCACTGATGTGTGGTGATTTTTGCAAGATGATGCTAAGGGCAAGAATGAGACCAGCAAAATAATTATTATTTTTTTTAACTCATTACCAGAGCTGGAATTTTAATTCACTGCTAGAGACAGAAGTCTAAGGCATTAGCCAAATATGCCAATTAGTAACATGAACTTCAGAGCTATATAAACTTGTACAAATATAGTGGACTGGCCTATCCTACTAAAGAAAAGAATTCAAAATATATATAGAATCATAGGACTACCAGGTTAGAAGGAACCACAAGGGTCATCAAGTCTAATCCCCTGCCAAGATGCAGGATCTCTTTTTGTTTAAACCATCCTGTAAGAAATTAATCTTTAATTCCAAAGAACAGCTATTTTATGCAATAGAAAATGTCTGAAATTAACTGACAGGTGAGCCAACTGACCAATTTGTACAAACAAGTACCATATAATCATTTTTAAACCTAAACAATAATTACAAGAAGCAGCTCTTACAGGAGAGCTTTGTCAGAATGAAAGCTGCCCTGCTCCTGGGAAAAACAATGCATTCCTGCTATAATGAAACACCTTATAAACACCATATGACAGAAGCATGAAGTGTAATAAAGCATTTCCTTCTAGCATCACAATGCTTAGGACCCTAGCTTGTAATGAAAAACTGTTTAAGTACTCACTGAAAAGACAGATTCCAAGGTGTCACAATTTACCTCATACAGGCTACTAGGACAGATCAGAACATAATGCCAATTAGATTTAAATGTGCCTATTCCTACAACATACTTCTACTTAGAATGCTAGCATCAGGTAGTTTTGAGTATGTAATTCAAGAGTCCATCTGAGACATTAGGTAAGATTTTTAATACAAGTCAGTACGGTATCAGCATTTTCTGCAGCCACTGGCAAATCAATCCTACTGCGGGCAACACATTTTGACTGTGTTGCCAGCAATACTGAGTCTAGTCAACATTGAGGATATTTCATAAATCCCATGGCCAGAAATCAGTACATTCTGTACTAACCAGAACATGTAAGGAAAACCATTGTTTAATAGTACCACTTTTTCCAAGCAACAATAAGTTCACACTTGCTACAAAAGAGCTCTATTTAACTGCCAGAGAGCATTCTGGGGAATTTGCACGGCCCCATTTGTCCTGTACTCTTGAAAAAGCTGTTCCTCAATACTTTTAACAAACACTGCATTGCAACTTAGGAGTGGTCTGGATATTCTTTGTCTCTGTGTGAAGGCTTTTATCCGGTAGGAGTCTGACTCTCCCCCTACAGACATTAACAAGACTTGCTAATGTCAATGGAAGCAGGACTAGGCCCTAACTGAGGTACTCATTTTCAATACAAGCACTCAAATATACTACATTTCATCTGTTCAACTACTGAGAACCCAGTATGTTAAATTTAAGATATACTGGTATTTTTGTCCTAGGTCTGGATCCTGCATGGTGCTGAGCATTCCGTTCCAATCCAGCAAAGCACTTAAACACATGCTTAAAACTAAGCACATTCTTAAGCACTTCACTGAATCAGGGCCAAAATGCTCAACATCCTTGCAGGACAGAACACCAAACAACAAATTACGCAATTATGAAACCCTGCCAGACTCTCAGCAGTTTTTCCCTTACATGTCGGTGGGTTCTTCATAAGACTTGAGCAATATTTTTGCCATGGCAGCCATCTAGGATTTTTAGTCAAATATTCATAATACCTTTATCCATTCCATGACTGCAAAAGACCAGTTCCACTACTGGCAACAGTACTACTGATATAATTCAGAGGCTCAAGTAAAGCCTATTTACCAAGATGGGGAAAAGACTGAAGTCACACAAGTCTTTTGCTTGAAATGAAGAGAAGAAAGCTCTAACAAACAAAACTAATTATCCACATTACCAACCATTCTACTGAGACATCAAAATAAGTAGAAATATGGATCAAAAGATTAAAGCTTAATTTTCACAATTTTGTGTTATTCACAGAAGAACAAAATAAAACTGGAATGCAAATAAATGGAATCAAGATAGAAGTAGCGACCTGATACAGAAAAGCCTCAATACTAACATAGTTAGTGAACCATTTATTCAGGCATAATCCTATTAATAAAGATTTGACAGAAGAAATACTTGGCAAGACAGTCACTTGTATCAGAAGTGTCCCTTTTAACAAGAAAGCCTTGTCCGTTAGTGGATCAGATCTCAGACATCTCCCAGCATATATGTTTGTTCATTTAAAAATCAGCCCAGTAAGTTACTCTGCAAAAGCCCTGGGGAAAATATGTAAGAAATCTGAATGCTTATTTTGATGATCAAAATCCAAAGTGGTTTGCAAAGTGGTTCAGTGCTGTACACAATCAGATTCTCAGATAACACAGATAACATTCTGACCTATGGTTTCAAGATTGGTTAGCTGAAAAACTCATGATGTTCCCATCTGGAATTAAGTGACTTATTCACATGTCTTCCCTTTGTGTTAGCTGCACCCCATGACAGTTCTTCCTCAAAAGAAGAGTGAGTTTCTAACCAGATATTAGCAACATAAATGCTTAGTGCTATATGTAGCAAACGTTACCAAGCATCTGCAGTTCTGCTTATGTCTCTGCAAGCATGCCAATATAATAAAAGTGGTGTTTTCAGCAGTTTAGAGTAATTTGGTAGTGTTTCCATTGGCTCTGTTGCACCAGACTTAAGAGGTAAAAAAAAAAAAAAAAAAAAAAAGAAGTTTCACCTACTTCTGGAAGCAGTCATTTTCAGATTAAAAAATCATGAATTTGCAGATTCCTGAATCACTGACATTGGGCCAAGAGCTTATGTCATTTAACAATCTCCAGAATGGCCCTAGAATTGTATGGTCATTCTTGATGGGAGTTGATGAAGCAAACTATGTGATGTTTTAATGTAATGTAGAGTATCCAGCCTCAGAAAAAAAATGACATAATCAGTAAGCAGTCAGCATTTCAACAGCATGACAAATTCTATCATCAGGAAATTTGCAATTAAGTTTTCATAGATTCAAAGGCCAGAAGGAACCACTGTGATCATCTACTCTGACTTTCTAACAGGCCAGGGAATTTCCCCAAATTAATTCCCAGAGCATTTCTTTTAGAAAACCATCCAATATTGATTTAAAAATGGTCACTGATGATCTACTATGATCCTTAGTAAACTGGTCCTTGGTGAACTACTCAATTTCCAGTCTGATTTTGTCTAGCTTCAACTTTCAGCCATTAGATCACATTACACCTTTCTCTGCTAGAAGAACCCATTATTAAATATTTGTTCCTTGTGGAGGTATTTATAGACTAACCAAGTCACCCTTTAATTCTCTTTGTAAATAGATTGACTAAATGATAGACTCAAGGAGATCTCTCTCACAGCTCTTCTCTGAAGCCTCTCCAATTCATCAACAACCTTTATGAACTGTGGACACCAGTCCTGGACAGTATTCCTGCAGCAGTCACACCATTGCCAAAATATGGAGGTAAAATAATCTGTCCACTCCTACTCAAGAGTCTACTGTTTATGCATCCAAGGATCGCATTAACCCTTTTGCCCACAGCAGCATACTGGGAGCTCATGTTCAGCTGATTATACACACAAACCCCCAAATCTTTTCCAGAGTCACTGCTTCCCAGGATAAAGTCACTCATTCTGTAAATATGGCCTACAGTCTTTGTTCCTAGATGTATATATTTACATTCAGTCATATTAAAAACATGGTTTCCTTGCACCCAGTTTACCAAGTAATCCAGATTGTTCTCAGTGACCTGTCCTCTTCATAATTTACCATTCCCCCAATTTGAGTCACCTGCAAATTTTATCAGCAATGATTCTGTTTTCTCAAATAAAAATGTTAAATAGAGCAGGACCAATAGATCCCAGTATGACCCCACTATTAAAAACACACCTCCTTGATGAAAACTCCCTGTTTACAATCACATTTTGAGACTTCTCAGTTAGTTTGCTATGCTTGTGCCCTACAATTTTATTTCAATTAAGTTACAATTTCAGCATGGGCACAGACCAAATCAAATCCGATAATAAACTGTTCCTGTTTAAGACTTGCCTTATTATGCTTTCTCACAAATGTTTTAGTATGGCCAAAGACCCATTGAACCTGCTAGCACATGGAAATTATACCAGCCAGATTCTGTGTTTTATCCATGTGTAGCTTCTCCAGCTTTAATTAGTATTTTTCCTTTGCTACAACTGCAAGTTTGCTCAATCAAACAATTCTACAAAGTCAGTAACTTTTGCACCTAGATTCTGACCAGACACAGGTATATTCACTAATTCTGGTAGAACTGCCAGACAACACTAAACTTCCCAGATATTGGGCAACTCTTCATCAAAAAAATCTCACTTTAATATGATATGAATTATCATCCATTACAAAACAGCTGTAAACATGATTTTATCCCAGGGGTGCGCAAACTACGGCCCACGGGATTGCCACCCCTGTGGAGCCGCAGGCTCTGCACCGCTGCCAACGTCTGCAGGCACCACCCCTGCAGCTCCCATTGGCCAAGAAAAGGAAAGGTACCCACAGGCAAGGGCAGCGCGCAGAGCCCTCTGCTCCCTCTCCCCAGGGGCTACAGAGATGTGGTGCTGGCCACTGGCAGGGAGCCTGCCCTGGCCCCAGTGTGCACCGCTGCCACCCCAGAGCCGCTCCAGGTAAAAAAAGGCTGACTGTATATCTTTATAAATACCAAATTAAGTTTATTTATCCATGAACAGATTTTAAATCCACTGGCATTCAAATCAACAACCCTCTTCCGATTCCCTCTAGTGCTCAAGCTGATTTTAGGTCAAAAGTTTACTTGTTACTATTCTAGCCCAAGCACTGAAACTGATTTTCTGAACTCGTGAATTAAACAAAAAAGTCCTGCAGACTTAGGGCTAATTCAGAGCCATAAAAATGTATAACAGCAGTAAAATGGCTTTGATTCTACAAGTTGTTCTAGACTGACAGACCATAATGCCTGTGTGGAGCCCCAATGGAATTAATGGTCTCTGCTACTACATGCTCTAAGTTCTATGGCCTGTGTTGTCCAGACTAGATGACCACAATGGTCCTTCTGACCTCAGAATATATTAATGTAATGAAGGGTCAGAGTATCTTGCATGTATGTGAGCAGTGGGCTGGGTTTTTTGGGTTGTTTTTTTTAACTTTACATTACTCTGGACGTCTTGTCTCGAGCGGCCCACTATAGGAGTCCAGGTGACCACGTACACATAACTACTACCGCTCCAAGATGCAATATTAAAAAAATAAAGATATGCACAAAAGACCACACCTTGACTTGGAAATTAATGACTGAGGCAGAGAAGCTGCTGAGTGGCTCACGTTCAAGTCTAAAAAAATGCAATTTTCAATCTAGTCCTCAATGGCCCTTTAATACTTCTCTAGAACTTTACATACACACTTGGTACAACTCACTGACTGCTGAGGAATGAATCAAGACTGATTTATATCACTTTGATTTAAATCACCAATTTTAAAAGCAATTTAAATCAGCAAGCAGGAAACCTTATTTAAACCATCAATTTTAATTTTGTTTTGCATTTCTACTTTATTTTCCTAAGGAAAAGTTGGTTCTCTTTGATTGGTTCACTAAGACATGTTGATTTGCAGCTAAATACAGCCTTTATACTATATTTGGCACTTTTTGCCTAACCAGAAAATATAGTCTATCTATATACATTTATTTAAGCAGTTATATAACTAACACTTATTCAGATTCTTAATTTTTGAATTTATGATGTTAGAAAACGGTGAATGACATTTATTTAACTTTTTATATTAACACAGATTAACTTTTTACTTGTGATTTGTGTAAAGATGCATTTGAATGGAACTTGGAATTCAATTAAAAAGTGCAAGTAGTATTTTAAAACTTTTTATCAGTTAAATAAAACTACCTTAATTGCGCAGCATACATAAGAAAAAAATTGATAAAACATTTATTTAAACTAAGAAAGTATTCTGACATTAAGGTATTTAACTGATAGTTACCAGAAGCAATGTCCTTCAAGAGTTTAGAACTAGTAGATCTCTTCCTCACACCTCATTCCACCACCCCCCAGAGATCAGAATACTAAAACAAGCTTTCCTGCTTTTTCAGCTCCCAATCAGCTTCTCATCTTTGAATAAACTACTCATTAAACTGAACTAGCTGAACAAACTAAAAATGAAGATAATACTCTCTCTGCAGCTGCAAAACAGGCTACTACTGTTAAGAAGTGGCTAAGCACTGCAACAAACTCTTGGCTCCAGACGCTTAGCCAGTAATTTCCGCAGTTCTGCAATCTAACTTTCTTTAGAACTTCAGCAGCAAATGTGTACTGCTTAATTTTTATTTAAATTTTAAGAGATTATAATAAGTTCATCAATTTCAAATTTAATTGTAAATAGTTTAAAAATATAGATGAAAATGATTTTTATTGGATTTTTGTATTTAAATACATCTATCCTAATCAGCACTGGAATGGAAGAGACACTAAAGGACAGGATTTAATTTTTTGTGAGTACAATTGTGCAACCTTTTCTCTGGTTCTAGAATAAAAATGCTATCAATTCATGGTCACTGCTATTCATCCACAAAGCCTCATCTACACAACTTATAATTAAACAGAAAAAGACTAAATGAAAATTAGAAATTATAGTCAAAATAACCCTCCGATTTACAACATACAATAGCCTTGCTCTTAAGCTTAATATGGGCCTTTGTAGGCTTGTGTAAAGCAAATTCATGTCATTGCTATGAAGCAGACAGGAAGCTGGTTCAGATGCAACAAAATGCATCAAGAGAGACTAAGTAGTGAGTCATCAGTATAAAAATATTGTCATATTGTCTGAAGGCAGTAGATGAAGCAGCCCTTTTAACTAAGAACAAAATTTTAACCATCACCAGAATTCCTACCATTTACTAATTTGTAATCAAAACCTTGGGCACTGTGAATGCATCCAGTCCGCAAACTGAATTAGAGTAAGGCTAGTCTGGTTCAAATTGCCTGTGTTTTTTAATTTTACATTAGTGATAGAGTGTCATATCTTAAACAAAGAACCATGCTGAAAGTGGCCTAATAATTTAATGCAGCATAGTACAGTACCAACATAAGCATGATAGCTTAAGTTACCTTATGACAAAATGCAACACATAGGATAGAGAGCACCTTCTACACTTTCAGTTGTTAGCGTTCTGATGTAGAAGATTTTTACATAAGAGGTTTGGTTTGGAAGACTGTTTAATACTTAGACCACTCTGTTATAAGCTTTAATTTTTTTAAATTTTCTATAGCCAGACAGCCAGAAAAAATAATCTGTCAGTGTCACATTCATTATTCACATTGTATGTACTTACTAACTACATAACTTGCTAAATACACTCAGGAACAAGTGAGGGGGACGAACCTGGATGTAAGGAAATAATTCTGTTGAGTATTAAATGTATCTCCATTTTATTGTATAAACTGAATAGCGACTCAAGCAGATAGAACAAGCATTTTGCAATGTTAGCCAAAGGTATGTATACTGGTCTATACACACCAAGTTCTTTGGATAGACCAAAAAAAAAACTTAAGTTTTTTTTCCATTACCCCCCCCCCACACACACACTCATTAAAACAAACTACCTTCAGTTTGCTCAACTCCAACACAGTTAATTGACCAGATTTGTTTTTTGTGTGGTGTGGGGGGGGGGGGGCTTTTAAGAGGCAGTTACTGGGCTCACCCAGTCCTGAGAGAAAGTTACATCGAGTAGTTACAGCAAAAGAAACAATCCAAATTCATTAACAGGAGACCATGCATTTGAGGAAACCTGTCCTCTTAACTAAATTTTATTTTCTAACTTTGAGTTAGTAGAAGCAATCATGCTCTCATTCCTCTCTATGCATGTGCTACCATCCCCTCATCAAATCAGACTACAGAAGTAAACAGCATGTCATACTTAACTAAAATGGTAAACGGAAGTCAGAAGGAGATGGGAGAACCACATACTTCAGCTAATAAATTACTACAGGTTTAGAACCAAGACAACACCGTACTCAGCGGGAAAATGATCTCTTAGCACTCTTGATTAAGACACTGCAAGCAACAAGTTTCCTAAGATGTCAAGTATAGAATGGTTGTTATACCAAGATAGAGCTGAACCCTTACAGAAGTCCGAGGACGATTTTAGCCCCACTCCTCCACACCCCAAATTCCAACTTGAAGCTGAAATCCAAGGATGCGCAGGACACAAAGATCAGGTGATCCACAACAGGCTAGTCTGATAGTACAGACATTAGAGACAAAAGAGATTAGCTGCAGCAGAAGATTTTTTCCCGGGGTCCCTGCCTCTGATAGGATTCAGACCTCTGTGCTGTTATCGTAGGTGCAAGAAAGATTATCACCGCCCGCCTCATTGATAATTCTGCAGAGAGATTGTTTGGCCTTTGGCAAACCCCGCCAGTCTGGTGGGTGCATCCCACATACCATCCACCCCGGAGAACATCCCCCAACCTGCCATTGCCACCCGCCCCCCATCCCGTGTGCTCCTCACCCAGTCACCGCCCCCAAAGGCGGCCCGCTGTTTTCACCCCCCAATCCCCCGAAACCGCCGCGCTCGCACCGCTCCCGACTAGGGGGCGGGTCCCCGGCAACCGATCCCTCAGGCCCGGCCTGGCCCGGCCGCCTCCCTCCCGCCCGGGCCGGCCCGCACCTGGATGACCTCGTTGACCTCCCGGATACACTCCACCATGTGCTGCAGGATCTGCTCGGCCGTCAGCACCTCGTAGCGATAGTCCTCCTCCGCTCGTGGCCCGCCGCGCCCCCGCCGGGCACCGGCCAGCGCCCAGCCCGCTGCCGCCGCCGGGGCCCAGCCCGCCCTGTCCTCCCCCACAGCAGCCGTCAGGCTCGCCTTCTCTACGCCGCACCGGCTGCCACCGCTCACCTCGCCCAGTCCAGGTTATCGTCGCGGACTCGTCGTCCTCGTCTTCGTTCGTCCCTCGTCATCCTCCGCGCCGCTGTCCGCTGCCACTCCTCGTCCTCGTCAACTCGTAATGACGCCTCGTCCGATCCATGGCGAGGCGGCGCCGGGTGTACCCGCCGCCGACCTGGACCCTCCCCCGAGCGCGGCTCGCTGGCTGCTCCTGCGCGCGGCTGCCTCTGCTCGCGGGACAACAACACACAGCGCCCGCCGCCTGCGCTGAGACCAACAAGGGACGGGGGACTAGCTCGTCAGCGCGTCCGACACGACGCAGTTCACGCACGTACGTTGGGGCTCCCTTGCGCGCCGTTACATCGCGGCCGCCATCTTGTGATGCCGAGAGCGGGTCTGGCCTTCAGCAGCTTGCGAACGCCATCTTGGGCGTGGCAAAGCGCTGGTTTCATTCCGTTGCGCTGCTGCTCTTGGTGTGGTGTTGGCATCTGACGCAGTGTGCAAGTTCCGCAAGCTGTTAACGCACCGTCGGAGCCCATCTTATGTGGCGAACCCTGCTAGGCCCTCGCAGTGTATCCGCCATGTTGGTGTGGCAGCCTCTTTTTCTGTCCCCTCTCCATTGCTGACTTCAGTCTGTCGGTGAATGTTGTAGGGCATGTCCACGTGGTAGCTAACAACTAAGTCACCACTGGCCCTCTGTGTGGGATGGCCCAGTTCAGGCTGTGTGATCCCATGTTGCACACACTGCAAGCCCACCAGCAGAGCGCACAGCCGCTTCACAAGCACCCACCCATAGCATGTTGGAGGGTCACACAGGGTGGTTTGTGATGGGATGGGAGCAGTTATGGGGGGTGAGCAGAGGATTGCATGGAGGGGGCTGTGGGATTGAGCTGCAAGTTGGAGGGGGTGGCTGTGGGTGAATGGGATTGGGGTAGGGTTGGTTACGAGTAAGTGGATGAATTGGGGGTGGAGATTGCATAAGGATGAGTGGATGGGATTTTGGGAATTGGCGTAGGGATCAGCCAGCTTCCAGGGTTTTGCTGCCCAAGCAGCCAAAAAAAAAAACCCTCGATCGCGATCTGCAGCAATTCAGCGAGGTCCTTCGCTCTGAGCAGGAGTGAGAGCACCTCGCCGAATGCCGCTGCAGTACCTGAAAATAACGCTCCGCTCTGAGTCTGGCCTCAGCACCTTCTTGATAAACTGGTGCTGGAGCCCTGGTAGGGATGGATGGAGGATTTGGGGGATTGGGGGTAGCGATGGGTGGATGGATTTACATAGGGTTTGTCATGTTAATATCCCCACTCTAACCTTAGCGTCCAAAGATGGGGTACCAGCATGAATTCCTTCTAAGCTTATTACCTGCTTAGAACCTATAGCGCTGCCACCAGGAATTCCAGTGCCTGTACATCTCGTCCCCCAAAACCTTGCCCAGGGAACCCAAGACCCAGACCCTCGTATCTAATACAAGGAAAGAAAAACCTTTCCACCGTTGCCTCTCCAGCTTCCCCTCCTGGTTACCCTGAAGAATCGCTGTGGATTCAAACTCCTGAATCTTAAACAAGAGAGGAAATGCAACTTCCCACCCTCTCTCTCCCCTCCCAACTTTCCCTGAGAGAGACAGTAATTCTAACACAGAGAGAAATTAACCTCTCTCTCCCCTTCCCTCCTTTCTCCTACCAATCCTGGTGAATCCAGACCCAGTCCCTGGGGTCTCACACCAGAATAAAAAACAATCGATTATTAAACAAGAACTTTTAATTAAAGAGAGAAAAACAGTAAAATTATCTTTGTAAATTAAAATGGAATAGGTACAGGTCTTTCAGCTATAGACACTGGAATACCTCCCAGCTAAGTATACAAGTACAATTAAATCCTTTCAGCAAAATACCAATTGAACTCCTCCCAGCCAAATACACATTTGAACTCCTCCCAGCCAAATACACATTTGCAAATAAAGAAAACAAACATAAGCCTAATTCGCCTTATCTACCTAGTACTCACTATTCTGAACTTATAAAAGCCTGTATCAGAGAGATTGGAGAGAAACCTGGTTGCACATCTGGTCACTCTCAGCACCCAGAGAGAACAACAACCAAAAACTAACGGGACACACAAAAACTTCCCTTTCTCAAGATTTGAAAGTATCCTGTCCCCGATTGGTCCTCTGGTCAGGTGACAGCCAGGCTCACTGAACTTGTTAACCCTTTACAGTCAAAAGAGATATAAAGTACTTCTGTTCTATTAACTCCTACTATTTGTTTATGACAGGGTTGGCATAGGGATGGATGGTTGGGATTTGCAGTAGGGGGTTGGTATAGGGATGAGTGGATGGGATTTAGGGTTGGCATAGGGATGGGTCAAAGCTTGTACTCTGCTATGTCTTCCAGAGACTTTTGCAGCTCCATCAAATGCACAAGCAGCTATCTGTTTCAGGTTCAATTTACAAGCACTTAACTCTTCTAAGATGTGGGTTCTATAACCTGAACCTGCAGCCAAAGTGTGTTCTATAACCTTAACATCTAGAAATGCATCTGTTGGCCTACCACTGACAGCAAGATAACATACACAGTGACTTAATAATTGATGCACATTTGCATTGGTACATTCATCAGCCATGTATGCACAATTTTTTGAACGTGGTAACAGAGTTCTTCACGTTTTCAATTGCTGAGTCTTTCTCTGTTGCACTTCATGCTTCTAACCAGTCAGATGAGTTTCTTGTAGAAAGACAGTGAGCATTTGCCGGTCTTGTTCAGAACCAGTGCCCAACTTCAAGATTAACAAGTGACAATGCATTTAACATTGGCCTCCAGTTTGTAGTATGTGGTTATAATGTTGCACTCCATATGTTTTATGGAAATAGGCTTTTGAGTGTAAATATAATATAACTGGAATATTTTTATGCAAAAGTTTATAATCTACTGAGTGTGTTCATCCTATTTGTATGCATGTGTCATTCTTGTATCTAAAACTAGAAATGTGAAGTATTACTCTGAGGTCCTATTGTAATTATGCAAAGTGTGGTCCATTATTGGTGGCTTAGGATCTTGATGGCTCTCATTAACTGGAACAATTGGTTGTAAATGGCTCTGTTTACTTTTAAGCCTTCCTGTGTTTGTGTGAGTCAGGCCAGAAAGAATGGAGGCTTGGGGGTCTCACAGGACATGGAACCATATCACCTGGTACTGGAATCCATCTTATACCTTGTGCTTTTCCGTTTAGAGGGAAGGGTCAGAACCCAGTAAAAGACAAAGGATTTCCACTTTGTGCCAAAGGTATAAAAGGGGGTGGAACAGAACAAAAGGCTTCCAGTTATGTGAAATCCCTGCTTTTCACGTAAGATGCCTGCTGGAACTAACAAGGTCTGTACCAGGGAAAGGATTGGGCCCAGACTAGGAAGGCACCTAGTCTGTGAAAGAAGCTTATTGGAACATCTCTGAAAGTGAGATTTACCTGTATTCAACTTCTTAATGTATTAGGCTTAGACTTGCGTGTTTTGTTTTATTTTGCTTGGTGACTTACTTTGTTCTGTCTGATTTTACTTGAAACCACTTTAATCCTACTTTTTATACTTAATAAAATCACTTTTGTTTATTAATTAACCCAGAGTAAGTGATTAATACCTGGGGGAGCAAACAGCTGTGTATATCTCTCTATCAGTATTATAAAGGGCAGACAAATTATGAGTTTATCCTGTATAAGCTTTTTACCGAGTAAAATGGATTTATTTGGGGTTTGGATCCCATTGAGAGCAGGGTGTCTGGGTACTGGGGATAGATAACCTGCTGAGTGGTTTTCAGTTAAAGCCTGCAGTTTTGGGGGCATGGTTCAGACCTGGGTCTGTGCTGCAGCAGCCTGCAGTGTCTGGCTCAACAAACAGGGTTCTGGAATCCTAAACCATCAGGGAAAACGGGCTCAGAGGTAATTTCAGCACATCAGGTGACAGTCCCAAGAGGATCTCTGTGACCGAACCCATCACAGTGGTATGTCTTGCTTAAATAGAAAGTATGATGCAATAGCCATGTTTGTTTGCATAAACTGTGTTGTGTGTCCAGCATTCTTAACAGCCTCATTAAGTACTTCTAAAATTGGCTTTGACAGTGATTGTCTTATAATGCTTTGTGCATGTTGATACAGTCCAGAGGCATGGTGTTTTGCAGCCTCTTCATGCAGATTGTCAGTATTGGCTTTGCTGATTGGTCTGGCAAACCAAACTCCTCCACTTTTACTATATAAATCCATGATATACCCACATCTTGAATACTGCGTGCAGTTCTGGTTGCCCCATCTAAAAATATATATATATGAATTGGAAAAGGTTCAGAGAAGAGCAACTGAAATGATTATGGGTATGGAATAGATTCCATATGAGGAGATATTAAAAATACTGGGACTTTCCAGCTTGGAAAAGAGATGACTAAGAGTGGATATGACAGAAGTCTATAAGATCTTGAGTGTTTTGCAGAAAGTGAATAAGGAAGTGTTATTTACTCCTTCACATAACACAAGAACTAAGGGTCACACAATGAAATTAATAGTTAGCAAGTTTAAAACAAACAAAAAGAAGTATTTTTTCACACAACTCACAGTCAACCTGCAGAACTTTTTGACAGGGAATGTTGAAGGCCAAAACGATAACAGGGTGTGTATGGGACAAACCCAGCCCAGCCGCACAGGAACAAAGGACACTGGTCTAGGCAGCAACAAAGGATCTGTTGGACAATGGGGTCCTGATCCATGACTGGGGCTCCTAGGTGCTACCACAATATAAATAAATAGATAAAATAAATTAAATAATAACTTGCCAAATAAGCTACTGTGCTTGCTACCAATTATTAGTTAATTTTATAAAGCTAGCTCCCAGGAGCCAAGTTAAGCTTGTGTGGACATTTCCTTAACTCTGTACTTCCTGCTTTTCAGAGGTTTGAATTTTGCTGAACTCAGTGTTCTGGAAGAGCATGGGTTATCACTGGGAAGCCTTGCCGCTGCATTAACAACATTTTTTCTATTTAATATTCTAAGGGCAGATTGTCAAAAGTATTTAGGAGCCTAAAGATGCAGGCACACAGTGGGATTTTCAAAGCACCATAGAGGACCTAACTCCCATTGACTGCCTAGCACTTTTGAAAACCCTCCTAAATGCCTGTTAGTTTCCTTAGGTGCCTAAGAACCTTTGAAACTCTGGTCCTAGGTATCGGACACCATTCAAACACTGCACTAACTTATAGGCAAAACTGTCCACTGCCCTCACCATACAGCAATACCCCCTAAGTAATCATAATTTTCAAGCTAGAAGGCACTGTTATGATCACCTAGCCTGATCTTTGGAATTACACAGGCCAGAGAATTTTAGCCAGGCAAACAACTTAACCAAGGTCATATAGCACATTAGTGCTCAAAGAGGGAATAGAATTCAGGCTTTTTGTAGCTATCTAGGCACTAGCGACTACACCACTTACCAAAAACCCTGTATTATGCACTACTGAGATTTGAACCGAGGCTCTTCTGGTTACCAGACAGCTGCCTTAACCAGCTAAACTACAGTGCTCTCTTATTAACCCCTCTCAGGCCCTCCATACCCCATCCCAACAGTTCATGCTTTTGTCACCCTTCCTAAATGTCTGGGAAGAGAGGTGACGAAGATCACCAGAATTAGGCTGTGCTCATGTGGATCAAAGTGGGAGTGACTTCCACATGCAAGGACCTCCCAGAAAACATGGGTTTGGACCAAAGGGACTCCAGTTCAACTGCCTCCACCCATCATAATTTCAGCCGCACAACACAGGGGCTGGCTTCTCTTAGCAAGTGTTGGTCGCCTGCAGGAAAATGGTAACTCAGGTCTGGGGTTTCACTGTGTCAGGAGTAGCTTCTTATCTCCACCCTGTACATAAGGGCTTGATCTGATGAGGAGTTGGAGTAAACAGAAGTTATAGAATCATAGGACTGGAAGGGACTTCAAGAGAACATCTAGTCCAGGCCCCTGCACTCACAGGAGGACTAAGTATTATCTAGACCATCCCTGACAGGTGTTTGTCTAACCCACTCTTAAAAATCTCCAATAATGGAGATTCCACAACTTCCCTAGGCAATTTATTCCAGTTCTTAACCACTCTAACGGTTAGGAAGTTTTTCCTAATGTCCAGGCTAAACCTCCCTTGCTGCAATTTAAGCCCATTGTTTCTTGTCCTCTCCTCAGAGATTAAGAAGAACAATTCTTCTCCCTCCTCCTTGTAACAACCTTTTATGTACTTGAAAACTGTTATGTCCCATTTCAGTCTTCTCTTTTCCAGACTGAACAAACCCATTTTTTTCAATCTTCCCTCATAGGTCATGTTTTCTAGACATTTAATCATTTTTGTTGCTCTTTTTTGGACTCTTTCCTAAAATGTGGCACCCAGAACTGGACACAATACTCCAGCTGAGGCCTAATCAGCACAAGTAGTGTGGAAGTATTACTTCTCATGTCTTGCTTACAATATTCCTGCTAATACATCCTAGAATGATGTTCACTTTTTTTGCAACAGTGTTACACTGTTGACTCATATTTAGCCTGTGGTCCACTATGACCTCCAGATCCCTTTCTGCAGTGCTCCTTCCTAGGCAGTCATTTACCATTTTGTATGTGTGCAACTGATTGTTCCTTCCTAAGTGCATTTGTCCCTATTGAATTTCATCCTATTTACTTCACACCATTTCTCCAGTTTGTCTAGATCATTTTGAATTATAATTCTGTACTCCAAAGCACTTGCAACCCCTCCTAGCTCAGTATCATCTGCAAACTTTATGTGTACTCTCTATGCCATTATCTAAATAATTGATGAAGATATTGAACAGAACCAGACCCGGAACTGATCCCTGCTGGACCCCACTCATTATGCTCTTCCAGCATGACTGTGAACCACGGATAACTAATCTCTGGGAGCAGTTTTCCAGCTAGTTATACACCCAGAGCAATCCTTAGGCATACATAGCATATGCAGCTGCATAGGGCACCATGAAATTTGGGGCACCAAATTGCCCCAAATTTCATGGTGCCTTACACAGCTGCATGCTGCATACGTGGCAGTGGCAGCACCAGCGACCAACCATATCCCTCGGCTGGCCCCCCCGCAAGGGGCAGGGCTGTCCCTAGGGGGGTGTAGAACCCTGGACAACTCCCTCCACCCCAGCCTGCCCCCATTCCACCTCTTCCCTCAGTGACCCTACACTCACTGGCAGCAGTGGAAGTGGGGTAACCCAGCCCCAGCCCACTCTACTCCTCCAGCTCCCAGCCGCAGCGCTTCGCTTCCTGCCACCGGTGAGTGCAGGGAAAGTACCGCCCCCTACTCTCACCTGTGGCAGGAAATGGAGCAATGTGGCCCCAGCCCACTTCGCTTCCCTTGCCCCAGCCCCAGCCCCAGCCGTGTCACTCAGGTTGGGGAAAGGACCGCCCCTGGCTCCCACCGGAGGCGGGAAGCAGAGCACTGCGGCTGGGAGCTGGCGGAGTAGAGTGGGCTGGGGCCAGGCTACTCCGCTTCCTGCCACTGCCAGTGAGTGGGAGGGGATCCCTTCCCTCAAACCTCCTCCCCTGAGCAACATGGCTGGGGCTGGGGCGAGGGAAGCGGAGCGGGCTGCTCCCAGCCCCCTGCTAATCCCCCGGGCCACTCTGGGCCTGTGGGGCCCCCAAAAGTGGCCCCCCACAGCTCCTGCCTCCCAGACTCTTGGGGGGGAGGCCTGCCTCCCCCAGAGCCCTCCCACAGGGGGGCTGCGTAAAGCACCCAAATGGCTAGGGACGGCTCTGTATTCACCCACCTTATAGTAGCTCCATCTAGGTTGCATTTCCCTAGTTTGTTTATGAGAAGGTCATGTGAGACAGTATCAAAATCCTTACTAAAGTCAAAATATACCATTTCTATCACTTCCCCGCATCCACAAGGCTTATTACCTTGTCAAAGAAAGCTATCAGGTTAGTTTGACACAATTTGTTCTTGACAAATCCATGCTGACTCTTACTTATCATCTTATTATCTTCTAGATGTTTGCAAATTGATTGCTTAATTATTGGCTTCATTAACTTTCTGGGTACAGAAGTTAAGTTGACTGGTCTGTAATTCCCCGGGTTGTCCTTCTTTCCCTTTTTATAGATGGGCAGTATATTTGCCTTTTTCCAGTCTTCTGGAATCTCTCCCATCTTCCATGACTTTTCAAAGATAATGGCTAATGGCTCAGATATCTCCTCAGTCACCTCCTTGAGTATTCTAGGATGAATTTCATCAGGCCCTGGTGACTTGAAGACATCTAACTTGTCTAAGTAATTTTTAATTTGTTTTTTCTCTATTAGCCTCTGATCGTACCTCATTTTCTCCAGCATTCACTATGTTAGACATCTAGTCATTGCAAACCTTTTTGGTGAAAACTGAAACGAAGAAGTCATTAAGCACCTCTGCCATTTCCACATTTTCTGTTATTGTTCCCCTCCACTCCCACTGAGTACTGGGCCTACACTGTCCTTGGTCTTCCTCTTGCTTCTAAAGTATTTGTAGAATGTTTTCTTGTTACCCTTTATCTCTCCAGTTAGTTTGATTTCATTTTTGTGCCTTGGCCTTTCTAATTTCATCCCTATATACTTGTGTTATTTGTTTATATTCATCCTTTGTCATTTGACCTAGTTTCCACTTTTTGTAGGACTCTTTTTTGATTTTTAGATCATTGAAGATCTCCTGGTTAAGCCAGGGTGGTCTCTTGCCATACTTCCTCTCTTTCCTATGCAGTGGGATACTTTGCTCTTGTGCCCTTAATAATGTCTCTTTGAAAAACTGCTGTCTTAAATTGTTTTTCCCCTTAGACTTGCTTCCCAAGGGATCTTACGTTCCAACTCCCTGAGTTTGCTAAAGTCTGCCTTCTTGAAATCCATTGTTTTTTATTTTGCTGTTCTCCTTTCTACCATTCCTTAGAATCATGAACTCTACCATTTCATAATCACTTTCACCCAAGCTGCCTTCCACTTTAAATTCTCAACCAGTTCCTCCCTATTTGTCAAAATAAAATCTAAAACAGCCTCTCCCCTACTACCTTTCTCCACCTTCTGAAATAAATAATTGTCACCAATGCAGTCTAAGAACTTGTTGGATAATCTGTGCCCTGTTGTGCTATTTTTCCAACAGATGTCAAGAAGTTGAAGTCCCCTTACTTACCAGCTCCTGTGCTTTGAATGATTTTGTTAGTTGTTTAAAAAAAGCCTCATCCACCTCTTCTTCCTGGTTAGGTGGTCTGTAGTAGACTCCTTATCATGACATCACACTTGTTTTTTACCCCTTTTATCATTACCTCAGAGACTTTCAACAAGTCTGTCTCCTATTTCCATCTCAACCTCAGTCCAAGTGTATACATTTTTAATATATAAGGCAATACCTCCTCTCTTTTTCCCCTGCCTGTCTTTCCTGAGCAAGCTGTACCTTTCTATACCAATATTTCAGTCATGCGTATTATCTCACAAGGTCTCTGTGATGCCAACTATGCATAGTTGTGTTTATTTACTAACTTTCCTCATCTTCAGTCTCATCATTGGGCTGTATCTCTCTTTTCTTTTGCCGGGTGCAGCGGCAGCCCCAGGCACCAGCTCTAAAAGCATGTGCCTGGGGCGGCAAGTCGCAGAGGGCGCCCTGCTGGTCCCTGCAAGGGCAGCAGGCAGGCTGCCTTCGGCGGCACACCTGCAAGAGGTCCGCCACTCCCGCGGATTCGGCGACAATTTGGCAGCGGGTACACTGAAGCCGTGGGACCAGCGGACTTCCCGCAGGCATAACGTCGAATCTGCAGGACCGGGGACCTCCCACAGGCATGCCACCAAAGGCAGCCTGCCTGCCGTGCTTGGGGCGGCAAAAAAGCTAGAGCTGCCCCTGGCTGGGTGGTAGAGATGCGTCAACCGAATAGTCGCATCTTACTCTTGCTAAATTATGCAGGTTCCCTGTGTATGGTGGTTGGAGAGATAAACTAGGTTAGAAAGCTATCCATTCACAGGAGATGCCACTGCTATTCAGGACAGCATTACAAGAGATCATGCCATTGTTTTTGGTAATTTGCCTTTTTCTCCAACTGATCGTGAACACCTTACTAAAAATCTATGCTTGATTCTCTGCTATCAGTGGTGATTAGGATTGTCTTGGTTTTTTGTACATATGTTTATTATCAACCAAACAAATTGTTCAAGCTGAGGTCCTCAAATCTTGCTCTAGAGCAGAATTTCTGTGATTATATTATACCACCAAACCATCTATACAGTGATTGTCTTTCCCAGGCTCCCAGACATTAAGAAACAGCAATATTCACTAGCTCATCTGCCACAGGTTTAATTTCTAGTTTTTATACATCCTTAAGTTTTATTCTGGACTATCAAATTCCCTGTTTAAGTAACTAGAAGGAATACATCAACATTGTTTACGCAGCAGCACAGTACATGTTCACCTAGAATACATATTTAACCATTCTCAGTTGCTAATATTGAAACATGTTTAACATCCTGTGTCAAGAAGCCTCATTTAAGTTCAGAACAGATCATAACCCTAGCAAACTGTCTTTTCTTTGCTAGAAACACGGCCGTCAAAGAGGCACCCCATTAAATCTCTGGGTGACCATGCTCCAAATCTTCTTCCTTCTTGTCAGGGTGGATACAAATCAATGATTTTTTTTT
>NC_133777.1:44706159-44710367 GCF_003597395.2 Chelonoidis abingdonii | reverse complement strand
TCACTTAAGCACTTGGATTCAGAGACTGTTGAAGTGATAATCTCACTTTTAACAGCAGTAGCTTCTTCTGCCAGTGTAGAAAGAATATTTTCTTCCTTTGGACTAACTCATTCCAAATTGAGAAATAGTTTAGGACCTGAAAAAGCAGGAAAGCTTGTTATTCTTTTCTGGATTATGAACAAACAGGAAAATGAAGGTGAAGATTACTGAGTTAACTGCAGAAGCCAATATTTTAAGTTTCCCATGTTGACCTGGCTGATATAGTCAATTTAATTTTTTTTTATATTTCATTTAACTATTTTAGTTCAAAACAATTTTAACAAAAACAAACCTGAATTTAAAAAACTTGAATGTTTAACTAAATTCAAAAATTCATATGCTTGTTTTATTAAAAAATCATGTTTGCTGTTGAAGAAAAAAAATCCAGAATAGATAACATTGTCAGGGCCGGCTCCAGACACCAGTGAAGGAAGCAGGTGCCTGGGGTGTCCAATAGAAAGGGGTAGCAGTCCGTCTGCTGTTGGGGCGACGTGTCCAGGCCTGCAGTGGCATTTCGGCGGAGGGTCCTTCAGTACCTCACTTTCTCTTTGGCGGCACTTTGGCGGCAGCTCAATCACTCTACGGAATTGGGCTTTTCTTTTTTTTTCTTTTCTTCGCCGCTTGGGGCAGCAAAGCTGGAGCTGGCCCTGGTTGTTGTTTTAGTTAAATACACCACTTTAAATGTCTGTCTGGTGATGTTCTCCTCCTAATTCAGCATGGCAAGAAAATCCTACAAATATTAATGATTAACCTGTTGAATTGGAGATAGTTCACTTCCCAATGACTTCATAAATATCTGCTTCAATTACCTTTGGTAAATGAAATAACCAAACAATCATTCATTTTTTGATATAGCTGTAAAGCTAATCTGAAAAGTTTTCAAAATAAATCATTTAAAAGATGTATAGTGTGTACCTTCTAAAAATTAAACCTACATCCATCTCTGAGTTGTGAAGACTATGTATTAAAGTTATAACAACCAAGAAGAATGCATTTTTATGTAGAAATCCATGATTAAATCGAGTCTTCCTGACTAGAGATTTAAATCATGATTTAAATCAAATTGATTTAAAACAAATTTACCCTGCTTCTTGTTATTCAAACAGAGAAGTTTCAGACCACAGCTGCCTTTTACACCTGAATTTTTCCTTCTGGGTTTCATCGCAATGATAAATGTTTATAAACAGCCACGAGATCATCTTCCTGCCCTTGTGCAAATGGGGAAAATGAGATTCTCCTCCTACAGAAAGAGAAGGGATTTAGCTTAAATGGGCTTAAGTTGCTGCAAGGTTTAGGTTGGACATTAGGAAAAACTTCCTGTCAGAGTGGTTAAGCACTGGAATAAATTGCCTAGGGCAGTTGTGGAATCTCTGTCATTGGGGATTTTCCATCATTGCCCTTCCAGATCAATAGGCGCTGTGGAAAGCAACAGCCAGCACATTCCTCAGCCCACGCCACTTCCTCCAGGCCCCATTGGCCTGGAATGGCGAACTACGGCCAGCTGGAGTTGCAATCGACCAAACCTGTGGATGTGGCAGGTAAACAAACTGCCTCGGCCCACCTGCGGATTTCCCTGACGGGACACGTACCAAAGGTTGCTGATCCCTGGTCTAGATAATACTTACTCCTGCCCTGAGTGCAGGGGAATGGACTAGATGACCTCTTGAGATCCCTTCCAGTTCTATGATTCTATGACTGACAGAATCATTAACATGGAGAAACTGATTCATTTACTACAAGATATGTGTCAAGACTTTGCCACTCTCTGGTTTCCTTTTCATACAATTTTATGGAACTCAATTATCCAGGGGCTAATTATTCATCACAATTCCATAATGTTGCTATTCACTGATTACCAACTTACCTCTTAGAGAGAATATTTCCTTGTAAGATGACACTGCTGCCTAGTTACAATTGTATCTAGAGTACAATTTTTGAAGAAGTGTGGATTTTGCTTGTTCTTGTTTTTAATTTTTTCTTGAATGTTTCTATCCAGGTTGAAATGTGATTTAGATGTAAGTGGGCACCCTGTGCTATTTCACTCTATGTTAATTACATGACCAGTTTTAATAACTGTTAACACTGAAACTTACAAGAGGAAATATTGCATTGTAATCATTACCCTAGGTAAAGTTAAGCAAATACTTAACGGCTTTACTGAACTAGAGCCTTTCAACACACTCATTTCATTTAGGCCTGGTCTACATATAAAACTTAGGTCAACCAGATACACTGCTCAGGGTTGTGAAAAATCCATCAACCTAGTTACCTCTTCTTGAGATAGTGGATTTACTACAGCAATGGAAAACTCTCTTCTGTCGCTGTAGTAAGTATAAGCAGCAAAGAGTCCTGTGGCACCTCACATGCTCTGAGTCGAAGACTAGCAGATGATACAAATCAGACTGTATCTATTACAAGGCCTCCCCTGAATATAGAGGAACTTCCACTGCTACCTATAAGAAGGCGCAAGCCTCTGTATTTAATGTTACAATTTTTTTTCTTTCCTCATGTAATGATGCCCTTGGTTAGGTCACCTCTCGGACCTCTGGGGATTAAAGCATGAGCCTCTACTTCTTGATTAAAGAAGTAGGTCCCAAAAACTGACAATGAGGCCATGTCTACACTACGCGATAATATCGAATTAGCTAAAATCGGTTTCATAAAACTGATATTATAAATTCAATTTCACGCGGCCACACTAGGGACAGTAATTCGGCGTTGTGTGTCCATGGTCTGAGGCTAGCGTCGATTTCTGAAGCATTACATTGTGGGTAGCTATTCTGTAGCTATCCCATAGTTCCCGCAGTCTCCCCCGCCCTTTGGAATTCTGGGTTGAATCATTGTCGTCGCGGGGTGTTCTGGGTAAATTCATCAGTCATTCCTGCCCCAGGAAAAACAACAGCTGACAATTCGTTTTTCATGCCATTTTTCCTGGATGCTCCTGGCAGATGCCTAGCAAGCAACCATGGAGCCCGTTCAGCTTTTTTTTTTGTCCACACCGTATGGTACTGGTGCCGCGGACAGAGGCGATACTCCAGCGCTACACAGCAGCATTCATTTGCTTTGCCACATGATAGCAGAGATGGTTACCATTGTTCTGTACCGGTCTACTGCTGGAGTAAACTGCAATGAATGACGGTTATCTCTCCTACCTCTGTTACTCTACCACTGCTATCATGAGTGCCCCGGCGAGATCGGCCAGGGGCGAAAAGCAAAATGGGAATGACTCCCCGAGTCAAATCCCTGCCTTTACTGTTTCTAAAAATAGAGTCAATCTGCTAGAATAAGGGGCAAGTGTACTAGAGGACAGTGTATCAGAGCACTGCTGCTCTGTGTCAGTATTCACGGGGTGCCCTGCAACAACCGCACCCGTTGATTCCCTCTCCCTCCAAACTCCTGGGCTAACTGTGGCAGTGTCCCCCCCATTGTGTTCATGAAGTTATAAAGAATGCGGAATAAAAACAGAACTTGTTAGTGAGATAATGAATTGGAGGGGGAGGCAGCCTCCTGGGGCTATGACAGTCCGGGCAGGCAATAAGCCGGTGCAGGGAGGGGCCCAGCAATGCTCTGCTATGACCAGCGAGGCAGTACAGAATCTTTCTTTAACACGGAAAGGGAGGGGGCTGATGGAAGTCAGCCCCCAGTTGCTTGAGGAGACGTTACCAGTCGTTCTGTACCATCGACTGGGAATAAACTGGGATCATTCCCATTTTTACCCAGCGCCCCCAGGCAGCCTCACCTAAGGCCAGCCAGAGCACTCATGGGCTGATGGATGACGATGGATATCAGTCATATTGTACCGGTCTGCCACCGGGAGGGGAGAGGAAGCGGATACTGCTCTTCACTGCTGCAGCATTGCGTCTACCAGCAGGCAATTCAGTACACATAGATGACATTGAAAGAAGTCAAGAAAGATTCTTCCTTTTCTTTCATGGGTGGGGGGGGGGGGAAAGAAACTGAGACTATTCCCCGAACCATGCAGACACTGTGTTTAACCTACAGACATTGGGAAGCTCACCAAGAATGCAATACTTTTCAAGAGACGTGCTGTGGACTGTGGGATAGGCTGGATTCAGTACCACCTCCTCCCTCCATGAGCGTCCATTTGATTCTTGGCTTTCCGTTACGCTTGGTCACTGCAGCACTGTGTAGGCCTGGAATTTTTTTCA
>NC_133777.1:44512991-44704811 GCF_003597395.2 Chelonoidis abingdonii | reverse complement strand
CCTGGGTTGGGACCTGGAGTAGAGGGCGGGCCCAGGTCCCTCCCTCTCCACTCCCCTCCTCCAAGGACACTAGGGGAGTGATTAAGAACTGGTTCAGAGGCAAGCAATATCGCCCTGAACCTACCCCAGAGAAGAGAGAGCGCGAGACCCAGAGAACAATACCGGCAATTTGCCACAATATGCAGAATGCAGCTATCTGAGTTGGACTGGCCAGGAAGGTTAACATTCCTATACTGACAAGTGCACAAGATCTTTAATTATTAATATTATCCATCATTAATAGTGTGGTAGCATCCAGAAGCATCAACCAAGTCAGCAGTTATACTAGGTTCTGTACAAACATATAGAAAATAACATACCTTGTCCCAAAGAGCTTACAATCCTCTTACATGGTCAAGACTCCGGTTTTACATCTCTTTCAAAAGGCAGCAGGGCTGCTCCTAGGAAAGAGTGCCCCCTGCTAGATCAATATCACTTCCTGCAGCATCACCATAGGTACTCTTTGGAGGTCTCCATTCCCACTATTGACTCAGCCCTGTTTAGCTGGAAACAATTGAAGTGATCACACAGGAAGGGTTTTTCTAGACTAGACTTTAACTTCCTGATTTAACTAGTTAATTGACTGCCAATAAACTCATTAACTAATACCACTGTACTACTAGTCTAGATACTATACAAACATTTGCAGTTTGCCCAGTACTGAAAGCAACAAAGCTGTGAGCTGAAAACAACAAAGATATTTGTGCTTTGTACACCCACAAATAAATAGATGCTTTACCAAAAAAACAACAACAAAATCCAATATGTTTTTGATTGTGCAAATATCCCTCAAGGCTGAGGTGAAGGTTTCCAAAGCTTCCTGAATGGGATAGCCACATCCTTTCCCTGGCTTTGACAATCTCATCCCAAACTTTTTATAGTAAACTTGCCTTTTAAGTTACTATTTGTTAAAATGCTCCCATGCACAAATATATCCACAGCTGAGAATTTGCCTGTCTGCTAATACTGAAATTGCTAATATTTTGTCATGCTTCCTTGTGCCCTCACATCTCCAGAAGTCCCTTCACTTGCACTCTATTTGAAAAATAAATTGACAGCATTCATCTGTTAAAACTATTCAGCGGCAGAATATAATGTAATAGGAAACCATATATATTGTGGATGTCAACAACTGATCCAGCTGCAATGTCATGGATTGCTTTTTAATTGGTGCAAAATTACCCCGGACTGAATCCCTGCATTAGAACCAGGGTTCTGGCACAGAGAGGGTAGTCAATCCAAGTTCTTTGCACCATCAGGTACCAATTCCAAACTGTCTTTAGCTTAGGATCTTCTTTACTAGTAACTGTGTTACATTGTACTTAGCTGTCATTTTTTAACCATAACAACCACCAATTCAGGTTACAGTTACTTTAACTTTTAGCCCTAATCATCCAAGAGATTGGCTTACGTTACAGGATTTAGAATGACTATATATTAGCAGTAAAAACTTTAGTAGAACTGACTCCCAGATAAATTATTCCAAACGCAATGAAGGAAATACCTTCTTGTTTTACTTCCAATATAGCACAGTAAATATGCCAGACACTACCTCATCCAGGTGGCTTGTTACATTCCAGCTCTTATGGGATGTTGTCCTGAGCTACCTTGTTCCAAAAGTACAGAGATTTGCAATATAAGGGCCCAATCTTGCAAATGCTTGGTTTCATCATTACTGTTACTCCCAGCAGACCACAGGCATGAGTAAAGTTCCTGCAGCGGATAAATGTTCACAGCATCTGGCCCTCATTGTGTTTTAAATTCCATTAAAATATTCCCTCTTAATTCTCTTAAAGAAGATTAAAAGGGATTGATAGAAATGACTAGAGTGCAAGTAGGAAAAGAAATCCCTTTAATCTGAAATGTTAAAATTCAAGTCAGAGAGATGCATGTAGCTGCTGGCTTTTCTGAAAGAACAACTCTGTTTTCCAATACTGTCTTCAGCCCAACCTATAAACAGGTCCACTTGACCCAAGGCAAAGACTGGAAGCTGGTGTCACTCAGGACTGAGTGTGTTGAAGGAGCCTTTAGGTCAAAGAGCAAAGCAAACAGGGAATTAGAGCAAGCTGTCCAATCAGATCTCCAGGATCATGTATGTTAATTGATGTGGAAAGCAAACCCATCCAGATTTAGCAGCTGGCACCCTCATTTAGACTCCATTTCCGCAAAGCATTGAAGCATATACTTAAATTCAGTGGGACTTGAGCACGTGCTTTGCTGAATTGGGCCACTGTTCAACCAGTTCTTACTATTTCCTTTATGCTAGCTCTCCCCATTCTTGCTGGGGAGGAATACATATTAAATCTGGCTGCTAGTTACAGAAGGATTCAAATGATGTTACGAGTAAGTATGAGATGATATCAGACATTTCTATGCTTTACAAAAAAATGAAGAGAATAGTGCTGAAGCTAGAGGCTCCACTTGACAGCCCGCAGACTGTCTTCATCCCACTGAAATTAGACAGCCCAAAATGATCCAAGTTTAAAATTGGCAGGACAGTGGAGTTCCTCTCTTTTCTCTTGAGAATAATGGCAAGGGATTCTTATTACCAGGCAGGTCCTCCAGCAGCACAGCTGGGTCACTAATATAGCACTGGCACAAGGGGAAGTATGTCCTATATTGAATCAGCAGCTCCATTTCCTAAAACAACTTTTCCTGGACCATGGCACAGCTGATGCAATTTGAAGAGATCACAACATATATCTTCAAATATCTGCACAACAGGTACAAAATGGACGATGGTGAAATCCCCCACAGTATTCCCTACCCCATCTTTGCTCATCAGTCACCTTAAGGGACCCGCCAGGCTTAAGGAGGCTCAGTCTATTTATTCGGTACTGGATGTCTGCTGAACTACCCAAATGAGGCCAATTAGCTTTTTTTTTATTTAAGGCACAAACTTCTCCCCTAGGTAGTATACTAAGACCATCAATTAATTTCACATAGGCCATCAAAGAGCTATCTGATGCTAATGATGTTTGGCCATAACTGATTTAGGCTGGATTCAGAAGGCACTTGAGGCTGTGGGACTTAAGCACATGCTTAAAGTTAAACACATGCTTCTTGACTAAGGATGCTTTTGTGAATTGGGACCTTAGCTTCAAATTAAGCCAGCAATTGGAAGGTGAAATTTTCTGAATCACAATTGAGAGACACCAAGTCCCCTAAAACAACAACAAAAAATAATACCAAAAAGTGGGATTGTAGCGTTGCTAAGGACCAGTTGCAGAATGTTTAACTTAGGTCTGGTCTATATATAACATTGCAGAGATTCAACCGAAGATGTGATTTTAACCAGGGCAACATTTAGGGTTGTAGACAGGCCCCTTCACTCCCAGGATTTGATTCCTTTCTCACACAGGTGTAAATCAGCAGTAACCCCACTGAAGTCAGTGGAATTTCACTGACATAAAATGGACAAAAGTGATCAGGGCCCATTTTTGTTAAGGACTAAAAAACCATGAACAAGGTTAAGTTCCTTGGAGGAAGAGTCAACCTGTGGAACTCCTTGCCAAAGGATGTTGTGAAGGCCAAGACTATAACAAGGTTCAAAAAAGAACTAGATAAGTTTATGGAGGATAGATCCATCAATGGCTATTAGCCAGGATGGACAGGGATGGTGGCCCTAGCCTCTGTTTGCCTGAAGCTGGGAATGGGTGACAGGGGATGTTCATTCCCTCTGGGGCATATGGCATTGGCCACTGTCAGAAGACAGGACGCTGGGCTAGATGGACCTTTGGGCTGACCCAGTATGGCCATTCTCATGTTCTTATGTTAAGAGTCCAGTTTTGTTCGGTAACTCCAAAATCATTTACTGTTGTCTGAATTATTACAACAAACCAGAGTTTCAAAAAACATATTTAACAGGGAGCAACAAACCATATTAAATAACTTGGAGGCTGCCTTTAGGCAGGAAGAGACACAGAGAGGGATTGAAAGACACTTCAGAAACACCCAACCCTGCATCACCTTTTGGGGCATCTGCCCCTTGTTTCACCTAGCACACGTTGGATAATAATCAGAGAGGGCTCCATGTTTCTAAAACTAAACTGGCTCTTCATTAAGAGAACTATTTACAGAGACAGGGCAACTAGTGTTCCAGCCATGTGCATCCTGCAACCTGTGCTCTGCCCACTGAGTTCCACAGGTGTTGCTACACCACTGAGTAACCTAGCACTGCTGTATGGGAGGAATAGGCCAGTGCCATGGGGACTGAAGTCAGTAGGACTCCTCACAAGCACATCTGGGCACATACTTAAGTGCCTAGCTGAGCTGGGGCATGAATGGGGAGCAGCTACCCACAGGGGTGGGGCTCTGTGAGGGGGACACAGCTATATGAAGGTGTGTCATGGCAGCATCAGCCAGCTGTTTTGAGGCCCAATCCTGCAAGATGCCTAACTCCCACAGAAACTCTGTTCCCCGCAGCCTCTCCCAGGATCAGGCCCTTTGGCCTCATTCTGGACAGTATCTGCAGCAAAAGTGTAGTCCATTTCTCTGAACACATGGCTGCACTTAGAGAACAAGTATCCCAGCCCCATTAGCTCCCCTGGAATAGCCGGCAAGGAACCAATGGACTTGTGGTTGAAGCACTGCCTTGGCCTTTGGAGACCTGGGCTCCATCCCCAGTTCTGCCACAGACCCTGGAGTGACCTTGTCAAAGCCCTCAGTGCTTCCCTTCCTCACGGTTCTGGGGGATGAGCCCCTGGGTGTCTGGGAGGCACCTGGGGCATATTTTCACAGGTCACTCTGGAAATCAAAGGGAGTTAGACACCTATCTGCATCTTTGGGTGCCAAAATCCCTTTGAAAATCTGACCCTCAGGTCCCAGCTCGACAGAGCACTTAGGCACATACCTAAACTCTACTCCAGTAGGATTTATAACATGCTTTAAATAAAGCACACGTGTAACTGCTTTGCTGAACCAGGGCCTTTGATGCCATAAAAGTCAATTCATAGAAACATTCCCCATTCCCAGAAGTGCGTTTCCCCTAACTTGGACCTGCAGGTCTGATTCTGATCTCACACCAGAGGAATCAGGAGGAACTCCACAGAAAGGAATGGCAGGCACAGGGGTGAAACTAGGGGGGAGTGGAAGGAGAAAAAGGGCCAGTGTCACTATCTGGAACAGCACCTTCCCTGGGTAAAGGCAGAGATGCTGGTTGTCATGGAAACATGGAAAATGTAACAGATATTTCCCAAAGCATTTCTTATGCAGGGATTTCAATGAAGGACATATCTCCAGGTGCCCCAGCTATCAGTTTACGTATTAGACAATATGGGCTAGTTCCTGAGACAAACCCCCAAATCTGAGCCCGATCTCTTTCCCTATTTCACCCCACACCCTGATGTTAAACAGACATTTAGGTGGCAAAGCCAATCACTCGCAAGCTCAGAAGTGCCTGAATTACCATTTCCCAAGGATCCTTAACTCAGTCCTCTTGTGCTATATTTTGGGGCTGACACTAATGGATCAAACTTAGGGTCTTTGCAGAGAGAGTATTGTAAATCAGGAGAATGCCAGGGGGCTGCATCCCAGAGAGGAAGGCACTTTCCTCAAAGGCCCCTCTAACCATGAGGTTGGAGCTCTCCTCCCCCAAGTATCTCCTCAGCTTCATCCAGTGTAACCTTCCCCCCAGGAAACCCCCACAATCAAGAGTCATTTATTTGCAGCCACAAAGCTGGGCTCAAAATTCTGCTCCAGGGTTCCCTGACACTAGTCTCTTCCCACCAGAGATGGGCCCTGAGAGCCCTGCGGAGGAGTCCCCTGGCCAGACTCAGATCCTCAAAGGGTTTGGGCCACTGGACCAGGGATTTGATGCTCCCAAACAGGCACAATGTGGAAAATGAAGCCAAGGGAAGAGCCAATGAATGCAGATGAGACCCAGCATAGGGGCCAGGGCTTCTGCAACCAATGCCCAACCCATGAGGCCATTGCACCCCTAGCCCCGGGCCTGCACTGCCCAGAGACCCTAGTTACCCCTTGCCAGGGCTGGTGCAAGGATGTTTCGTGCCCTAAGCAAAACTTCCACCTTGCGCCCTCCCCACAGCAGCTCCCTCCTTCCGCCCTGAGGCGCCCCCCCACACCCTAGCTCACCCCTGCTCTGCGCACGAGCACCACGAGCACGCTGTCGCTGCTTCACTTCTCCCGCCTTCTCCCCGAGCACGTCGTGGCTGCTTCTCTTCTCCTGCCCCCTGGGCTTGCGGTGCAAATCAGCTTAGGTGCTGCAAGCCTGGGAGGCGGGAGAAGTGAAGCAGCCACGGCGTGCTCAGGGAGGAGGCGGGGCAGGGGTGAGCTGGGGCGGGGAGTTCCCCTGCATGCCACCCCCACCGTTACTTGCTGCAGGCGGCCCTCTTCACGCTCCTCTGCCCCAGCTCCCTCCGCCTAAATGCCAGTGGCGACCGGGGCAGCCGAAGATCCGGCCGCCGCGATTTTTGCCGAAGAAAATGACGCCCCCCAAATCCTAGTGCCCTAGGCGACTGCCTAGATCGCCTAAATGGTCGCACCAGCCCTGCCTCTTGCCACACTAACATGCTCACTTGAGCTATCCCATCCCCGCTTTCCGAGTGGTGACTCTGCTGCCCAGCATTAGCCAAGTGCCACTGCCCACTTTCCAGGATCAGACTCCTGAAATGAGCATGTCCAGCAGTCCCAGCTGTAAGGAGCCATGGCAGATGCCTACCTCTTCCTCCTCTTCACAGCAGGGATAGAGCCTCTCAGTATAACAGGGCCCAGTTCTGGGTGGAACAGGTACAGAGAAGGGCTACTAGGATGATCTGAGGAATGGAAAACCTGTCTTATGAAAGGACACTCAGGGTATGTCTACACTACAGGATTATTCCGATTTTACAGAAATCAATTTTTGGAAACAAATTGTATAAAGTCGAGTGCATGTGGCCACACTAAGCATATTAATTCAGCAGTGTGCATCCATGTACCGAGGCTAGTGTCGACTTCCGGAGCATTGCGCTGAGGGCAGCTATCGGAGGCCAATACTGTCGAATTGTGGCCACATTAACCCTAATTCGAAATGGCAATACTGATTTCTCCACTACTCCCCTTGTTGGGGAGGAGTACAGATATCGATATTAAGAGCCGTTTATAGCGATATAAAGGGCTTCGTTGTGTGGACGGGTGCAGGGTTAATTCGGTTTAATGCTGCTAAATGCGAGATAAACTCGTAGTGTAGACCAGGCCTCAAAGAGCTCGGCTTGTTTAGTGTAACCTAAAGAAGGCTGAGGTGAGATATGATTGCTCTCTATAAATATATCAGAGGGATAAATACCAGGGAGGGAGAGGAATTATTTAAACTCAGTACCAATGTGGACACAAGAACAAAGGGTTCCTTCCCCACTCTGAACTTTAGGGTACAGATGTGGGGACCCACATGAAAGACCCTGTAAGGAGGCGCCCTGGCTCTCCGCCGCACCTGAGGGGGAAGAGCCAGAGCAGGCACCTCCGTGGGCGGAGCCAGTACCGCCTGTTCCCGCCCCCCGGAAGTCAAGGGGCGGGACAGGAAGTATAAAAGCCAGGGCCCAGAGCTCAGTTGAGCGCAGGATGCTGAAGAGTACAGATGTGGAGGCTGAGCTCATGCTTTGGCCAGCTTGCCTTGTCTCACTATCCCGAGAGAGCGCTGGCCGGACCTGCCGCCGGCCCGGTATCTAGAGGAGCGCTGCCCGAGACCTACCTCGGGCCAAGTATCCAGAGGACAGCTGGCTGGACCTGCCCGTGCCGGGTATCCTGAGGACCTCAGCCTGAAACTATCCTGCGCTGCTGCGCCGGAGGAGGTGCAGAAGCCTGCGTCCCCCCCGGTCTCTGAGGAACCTATGGTCTGGGACCCACCAGACTATGCTGACGGAGGGACAGGTACCAGGGAGGGGGGAATTGGAAGTAGCTGGGGGTGGCTGACTACAGTCAGGCGCAGAAGGCCCCTAGCCTATGGCGCGTGTGTATCGGACAGGATCCCCACTGATCACACCTGTCAGTGGTTTGGGGAGTCCTACTGATCACCCTGTCAGATGTGTTCGGTCCGGATCCCCTGACCGCCTTAGTGGCGACGCGCTACCCAGGGCCCCGGCTGGGAACGCAGAGGATGGGTGGGCCTGCGTTCCCCCTGCCACCGTAACCGGGTTGGCAGAATTCCCCTTCACCCGGAACCCCTGAGCTGTGCTACAGTTTGTTTGTTCCCGCCCTGCCTAAGGGCCAGGGCCCTAGACTTTGTACTGCTCTGCCCTGCCCCAAAGGGTCAGAGCCTGAACTGTTTGTTGCCCTGCCCTGCCGAAGGCCAGGGCCTAGAACTTTGTTACTGCTTCTGCCCTGCCCCAAAAGGGTCAAGCCCGAACTGTTTTGGTGCCTTGCCCTGCCGAAGGGCACAGGGCCCCTAGACTTGTTACTGCTCTGCCCTGCCCAAAGGGTCAGAGCGCCGAACTGTTGGTGCGCCGGCCCCTGCCTAAGGGCCAGGGCCCGTAGACCTTATTTGCGTGACCCTCAAGTACAGGGACCGGCGTGGAACCCGTCCCGCTGCCTAGAAGGAGGTGCCCTGGCTGCCCGCCCACACCTGAGGCGGACGAGGCCTGAACCGTGGGCTTACAGACCCCCTAAGCTTATTTACCCAGCTTTAGGTGAATAGTAAGGTGCCACCACTAAGCATGTTCCAATCTAAGGGGAGAGCCACTTGGAACTCTGCCTTCCTCCAAATATTCCAAGTCCTAACCTCTGCTTTCCTGGGCAGATTTGAGACTAAATTCCTCCCGCACAAGTCCTTAAACCCTTTTCCTGGGTAGGCTATGAGAGTATACCCTCACCAATTAACCCTGGTGAACACAGATCCAAAACCCTTGGATCTTAAAACAGATGAAAAATCAAAGTCTTGAAGAAGAATTTTATTAAAAGAAAAGGTAAAGTTCATCTCTGTAAAATCAAGATGGAAATAACTTTACAGGGTAATCAGATTCCAAGAGCCTAGAGGAACCCCTCTAGCCTTAGGTTCAAAGTTACAGCAAACAGAGGTAAACCCTCTAGCAAAATGAACATTTACAAGTTGAGAAAACAAAGATAAAACTAACACACCTTGCCTGGCTGTTACTTACAAGTTTGAAATATGAGAGACTTCTGCAGAAAGATTTGGAGAACATGGATTGATGTCCAGTCCCTCTTAGTCCCAAGAGCGAACACACCCAAAAACAAAGAGCACACAAACAAAAGCTTCCCCCCTCCAAGATTTGAAAGTATCTTGTCTCCTTATTGGTCCTTTGGGTCAGGTGTCAGCCAGGTTACCTGAGCTTCTTAACTCTTTATAGGTAAAAGGATTTTGGTGCCTCTGGCCAGGAGGGATTTTATAGTATTGTATACAGGAGGATTGTTACCCTTCCCTCTATAGTTATGACAGAGGGGATGGTATGATGGGATAGCCTAATTTTGGTAATTAATTAATCTTTGACTGTTAGCAGTAAATATGCCCAATGGCCTGTGATGGGATACTAGATGGGATGGGATCTGAGTTACTACAGAGAATTCATTCCTGGGTGTCTGGCTGGTGAGTCTTGCCCACATGCTCAGGGTTTAGCTGATTGCCATATTTGGGGTCAGGAAGGAATTTTCGTCCAGGGCAGATTGGCAGAGGCCCTGGGGGGTTTTCACCTTCCTCTGCAGCATGCAGCGTGGGTCACTTGCTGGAGGATTCTCTGCACCTTGAAGCCTTTAAACCACGATTTGAGGACTTCAATGGCTCAGACATAGATTAGGGATTTGATGCGGGCGTGGGTGGATGAGATTCTGCGGCCTGGGTTGTGTAGGAGGTCAGACTAGATGATCATAATGGTCCCTTCTGATCTTAAAGTCTATGACTCTATGACTCCATCAGGCCCAGTATCCTGTTTTCTGACAGTGGCCAGTGCCAGATGCTTCTGTGATGAAGTGGGAATGTTCTTAATGTTTTCTCTGAATACTGTGTGGGTGCTTCAGTTTCCCCTATGCATGTCTGAAGTATCTAGGTGGTGGAATAAGGGTGTGTGATTGTTGCAGAGCTCTAGAGGGCAGACGTGATGCTGTCTGCACAGAGAATTGCTGACACCCTGTCTCCTGGTAACGGATGGCCTGGGCCCCTCCCCTGCAAAGGTGCCAACTGAAGGTGTTGGAGAACAAAGAGATCAGGTGGCCTCCTTGCCCTGAAAAAGAGACAAAGGCCAGAGGAGGGGCTGGAGGGAGTTTCAGTTTGGAGCTGGCTGGGGAGACCAGGGGAGACCCAGAACCTGGATCTGGTCTCCCCACCCCCCAAGATGGACCTGACTGAGCGGTCCTGTTTTCTGTACCTACAAGCTCTGTTTTAGACTGTTTCTGTTGTCTATTAAACCTTCTGTTTTACTGGCTGGCTGAGAGTCATGGCTGACTGCGAAGTTGGGGTGCAGGACCCTCTGGCTTCCCCAGGAGCTCCGCCTGTGTGGACTCACTGCAGGAAGCGCACGGTGTGAAAAGGTGATGCTGAATGCTCTGAAGTCAGACCCAGAAAGGTCGAAGCTGTGTAAGCTTGTTGCTCTGGAGACAGTGTGCTCAGAGAGAGGAAACATGCTCCCTCAGAGTCCTGACTGGCTTTGTATGGAGTATTTCCAGAGCATCGCCTATTCACCCGGTGACTCCGTGACAGCTTCGGAGAGAGTGAACAGGATAGAGCAATGATAGAGTGATCCATCCCTTGTCATTCAGTCCCAGCTTCTGGCAGTTGGATGTTTAGGGAAACTCAGAGCTTGGGTTGTGTCCATGATCAATAATAGCTATTGATGGACCTACCCTCCATGAACCTATTCAACTCTTTTTTTGAATGCAGTTATACTTCTGGCTACTATTATGAGCCACATGATGATTATTGGTGTAGTGGCACCTGGGAGCACTAGTCATGGCCCAGGCCCCCATTGTGCATGGTGCTGCACAGACACAGAACAGCAGATGACCCCAGGGCCCCAAAGAGGTTCCATTCTAAGTACTCAGATGTTTCTCCCACTCTCATCTCACCCAAGCCCTGAGCACCACCCACAAGGGCAGGAAGTGATGAGATTAGTGTTTCTCAGCAGGGATTCTTTTCTCCCTGTTTCTTCCCATGATCGAGGTTACCGGAGTTTTTTGGAAGGTTAATTTATTTGTCATTTCCTTCTGTTTCTTGGCCATGCTGCATCTGTTCCTGAGGCAGAGGCCCCAGAGAACCACTGTTGTAATGATGTCATGGAAAAGGTCAGCTCCCACACCCAACTCACAGTGATTAGCACAGACGGGAGCCTGTGAGCAGCAATCCCATGCCCAGAGTTGATGTGTCATCGCTGGACACTGACTCTCTAGCCAGCCCACTTGCCTCTTATGTGGACAGATGGACAAAGAGACAGGGAGAGATGTCCTTCAGTGCCAGCGTGATCTGATGGGGCAGCTCCTTCACCTTGGCCACCAGAACCATTGACTCAGCTGCCTGGATGTTGGGGGGGAACAGAGAGCCCATTACACACAACCACAGTAACACTTCCCTGTCCCACCTCTGCCTACCCCTCCCCTACCTCAGCCACATCCCAGCTCCCACTAAACCAACTATGGTATGAGAATAAAAATCCCTAAAAGAGTAACAAGAAAAGTGCAAAAATACAACAACAATTAGAGATTAATAGTAACAACTAATAAAATAACAATTAATAACACGTAAATAGTAAACAATAATAATTAACATCCTAATTAATAGTAATATATAATAAATACTAATATAAAATGTAATAATAATAAATTGTTTTTCCTAGTTGCTATTAAGAATCCAGTCTCTTTTTGAGCCCCATCTCCAGTCCCTCTCTGTCCTGTCTCTCTCTGGGGCGTGCTGGCTCTGTGCTCCATGTGAGAGAGGGCACTGGCTGCAGGGGCTTCTATCCCCAGTGTGATCTCCCACAGGCGTCTCCCCCTCGATGCGGCCTGCGGAACTCATGCCCCAACATACTGGTTTAAAGGGGGCCCGGAACAGGCCCCTCTGTAGCTGCACTGGCCCCTCGCGATAATAGGCCCTCAGGCATCAGGGTGTCAGTCGATCCCCACAGGGGTCAGAAAGGGTCCCCCCATCCCCGCAGCTGCATCATGAGCTCCCCTCACCTGGCACGGGGGCTCAGCTGGGGGCAGCCTGAGGAGCCGTTGATCCAGCCTGTGATGGCCGACGCTGTGTCCCAGAAGAGGGCTGGCAACCCCCACCCGAACAACACCTGCCTCACCCCACTTCTCCCCCGCCCCCCATGATTTCCATCCACACCCATCGCTCTCGCCCCAGAGCCTTTCTTCTGCTCTGATCCCCAGGGCTTCCCTGGACCCGATCTGCAAAACAAAGGGTCTCAGTGATGGAGCTTGGAGGGGGCAGGGACGAAGGCACCAGGCAGACCCCAGCTGGGGTGGCTGCATTTGCCTAGCTCACTGCTTTGCCGTCAACCTTGTCCTTCCAAGGTCTCCTGAGCACCTTGTCCTGCCCCCCTCCCCCGAGCCCTTCCTTGTGAAATGGGACAGACTCACAATGTCATAGAGTAGGAACCGCTGCACCCCACCAACCTGAGACCCAGCCTGACCCAACTGAGTGCCCATTCTCCAGACTCAAGAGCCCCAGCCTGACTCAACTGGGCCCCCCATTCCCAGACTCCTCGCAAATCCCAGCTGGGCCACCATCCCCTAGGCACCAAGAGCCCCAGCCTAATCCGACTGGGCCACCATCCCCCAGATCAGTCACGGGCCAGCACCTGGCTCCAATGGGACCCTTGCTTCACCCCAGCTGTAGAGTCTGGAGGAAACACAGTGACCCTGCAGGCTCAGGAGCTGCCAGTGTCCCTGTGGGGGATGGGAGAGCACTGCTGGGAGCAAATGATCCTGGCTATAAACCTCCTGATTCCCTGGGGAGCCAGGGCAGGGAGGATTCACCCAGTCCAAGGGGCACAATTAGGCAGGCGCATGAGGGATACTGCCTCTCACTGAAGTGTCAAGGATAGGCCACTGCTGGAAAGAGGAGACCAGTTGTGACCCAGAGACCCCTTGATGCCTACTGGCAGAGGGCACAGGGGATACATAGCGGTTTACTTGGATCCCCTGGGCTGGAGATCTGCAGTTCTCCAAAGGGTAGCTTGTCAGGTCTCTGCTGAGAGCCATAACCCACTAGTCATCATAATCTCTGTGAAATGTGTGTATGGAGAATACTGAAGGAGTTCTGTAGAGTAACTCAACACTTAAAGTCGTTCCAGTTCGTGTTGTTTCATTGTGATGTTGCCGATCAATTAGAGAACAGCTAGTTTAAAGTTGCGCAATGTTCCCTTATAAGGTTCTCTGGCAGCCGCCTGCTTTGTCCACTGCTTGTAGGAAGAGCAGTCTGTTGGAGCTGCCTGATGGGGGCTTGGAACCAGGGTGGATTGGCAGCCCCCTTATCAGCTCCCCATTCTCCTAAGTTCCCCATGCGGCAGCCGCCCAGCAGGCTTTCAATTGCTGGCAGTTCGGCTGTCCCTCCCCCCACTGCCATGTGCTGCTCCTGCCCTTTGCCTTAGAGCTGCTCTCCGGAGCCTCCTGCTTACTGTGTGTAACCCTTCTGCCCCTCTGAGTTGGGAGCAACAAGGGCCGGGTTCAGTATCCAGGGGTTCCGTTTCAATAACACCATGCATAACCGGCTCGAGCCCCCGCCCAGTGACCTGGGACACTTACATACCACACCCTCCTGGGCGCCTCTAGGAGGCAATATTTCCCCTCTCGCAAGCACGGGCCTGAGTGTAGCAAAATCTTTTTAATAAAGGAAGGAATCAATGCGGCATCCCATTGGAGAAACACCACAAAACAGAGTTATAACACAAACCATAACCACCCCCAAGTACATTTGGCAATGTCCTTCCCCTTAGGGTCTTAAGTCCAATCACTCCAAAGTCAACAACCCAAAAGTCTCTGGTCAATGCCACGCCAGAATTCGAGTGTCTATCTGTAGAGGTCCTCCCCCCAGCCTGGGTGAAAGGGGACCTTACGTGGTCCAGGGCCAACTGCCTGCCTCTCCGTGGGTTCTGCTTCCGCCTTCTCACGAACTGCTCCGCCTTACCAGCTGCTTCACTCTGCTCCTCGGCCGTCCTCATAAACTGCTCGGCTCCACACAGCTCTTCGTGAGCTGCTCCAGTTGTCCCTGCAAACTGATCGCTCCGCTCGCTCTGTGGGCTGCTCCACCATTCCACAGTTACTCCACTCTGCCAGCTGCTCCGCTCCACCAGCTGTCCCGTGGTCCGCTCCAGCCATCCCCACAAACTGCTCCACTCCGCCAGCTGCTCTGTTCCGCAGTATAGCTTCAGGCTCCCCACTAGTTAGCACAGCACTCAGTGCTCCTAGCTCAGTAATTTCAGCTCTTTTGTGATTTCAGCACATAGTAGGGGAGCCCCAGTGCTAGCGCACCATTAGCCCAAAGTGAGTTCAGTTCAGTAACCTGTATCTAAGGTCTTAAGGGAATAAAAAAAAATCAACTCTGACATTCCACAGTGGAGAGAGGAGGGGATGGAACTGGTGCTTCTGGCTCCACAAGGACCTGCACCACCAGGCACAAATACCTGTCCCCAACCTCTCTCTATTCACTGGGTTTTGGAACCCATGTCCCTTGTCTAGCAAGTACCACCCAACTGAGATTGAGTCATTTCTGTCACAAAGCAGTCCCACAGCTCGCAGTCTGGATGGGGTAGGCGTGCCTATGCAAATATTTGAGATTTCACATTCCAGACATTCTTTCCACACTTCCCATAATTCATATCAGATGTCAGGGTACAGCTCATCCTGACTCTGCTTACATGTGCAAGGGGCAGTGCAGAGGGGGGCTAATGTCAGGGTGTCCCCCTTCCCCTGCACCCCACTTACCCCATTTCCATAGCATGGAGGGTGGGGGACATGACAGGGCTCAGGATGGAGGGAGCTTGCTGGTTGCTATCTCAACTGCTGATCTATTTAAAAAGGCAGTGTACTTAGAGTGGGGTCAGCATACTCAAAGGGGCAATAAGCATCTCTCACACGCTCTCTCTCACACACAGTGTGTGTCTCTGTCTCTGTCTGACATGCTGTTTCCCCTCCCTCCATTCGTGCTGCCTTGTAGAGTGTGAGGTTACATTAACAACGTGTTAACCCTTGAGGGCTCAGCCGATTGCTACTTCATCATTTAGCAGTAAGGCATTACCTGGGAAATATCCCACCCTCTCACTTCACCACCTCAACCAAGCTTCACAATCATCACTGCTATGTAACAGTATTAAATTGTTTGTTTAAAACTTATACCGTGTGTGTATGTATATATATATAATATAGTCTTTTGTCTGGTGAAAAAAATTTCCCTGGAACCTAACCCTCCCTATTTACATTCATTCTTATGGGGAAATTGGATTTGCTTAACATCGTTTCGCTTAAAATCGCATTTTTCAGGAACATAACTACAACATTAAGTGAGGAATTACTGTATCTATATGTCCAATTATGCCCTTAAGGTCTTGGAGTCAAGGTAGGTCACCAGGAGGTGTCATACCTCAGAGATGTTCCTTTCAGGCAGGAGATAACTGACACTATCTCCCCATCTGGCCATGTGAGTATTGTCTGCCTCACAATGGAGGCCTCTAGGCAAAATAAGAGATTGCAAAATCTACAAGATGAAAGAAACAGCAGGGGTAGGAGGGGCAAGGATCCTGATTATGAATAAAGACAAAGGATTGTTCTGGTGTATGTGGGGTGCAAGGAAACACAGGGGACCCTTTGCCAAGGAGGCAAGCTGACAGTTTATCTGTCTCATAAAAAGAGGGTCACAGACAACCTGGCTGTAAAATGCTGCAAAGACTTTGGGTGAGCATTACTCTACAAGACATGAGTGTACCTAGTTAAAGAAGTCTAGGCGTTAGAATATGTGTTATGATTTTATTCCATATGTAACCATTTGTTTCCAACACGTCTACTTGTTATCACTTGAATCTCTGGGCTTTGCTAAATAAACTTATCCTTGATTTCACTGTCAACAAATTGAAGTGCTGTGTGTTAAGCAGAGTGATGATCTCAGGTGGGACAGGTAAGCTAGAGTGCGCTGGGTTTTGGAAGCAGCGGATCTGTGAATACTGAAAGTGTCCAGTGAATCAGGGACTGGACATTCCAGGGAGGTGCTCGGAGGGCCCATGACCAGTGGTGTTGCGGAGCTGACCCCCACCTGGCACAGACACAGCTTTCTCACACTAAGGGCAGGTAGTAGCGAGGTACATCATACCCTGGATACACCTGGGAAGAGTCACACTGGCCCTGGGGACCCACTGGGCTGTTCTCATGGGGGTGAGTTGTATGTCCTTACAGACGCTGACCCCAGGGGATTTTGGGGTACCCACAACTGTACATACTGCCCTTCCCTGGGCCTCACCACAGTCCCCATCCCTTTGCAGGAACTGGTTGTGGTTCTGGGTGCCAGCGACTGCAGCTCTCCCTCTCCCAGGAGCTCAATAATAAGTCGAAGCCAGAAGCAGCTTCTGCCTGAGAATCTGAAATCGCAGAGGCACAAAACCACCCTACACCTCTGTCCACACTGGTGTTGCCCATGGACACTTCTAGCTGGGACACAAAGCATGGGCTGGGCCCAGCTGCAGATACAATGAGGGCAAACCCCAAATTCCAACCCACCCCAGATCCCACTCATCTCTAGTTAAGGCTGCCCCCTGCCCCACTGAGTGCGAACTGACCTATTCCCATCCTCAGCCGGATACCCCCCAGCCTCTGTGCCCCCTGGGGATCCATCTAATCTCCCCAGCAAAGGCCCCAAAGAAACCACTGAGCTCCCCTCTGCCCAACAGAACAAGCTGGAAGTGGCTCCCATCCCACCTCTGGCACAGAGCACCAGGGTGTGAGTCCCTCCTCATCCCCAGAACAGGTCATTCCGCAAGAATAAACACAAAGCAGCAGGAATCAGGGGACTCACCCCCAATATGTACTATGGACGCTTCCCATTTCCCTCCCCATGACTCAGACCCCTCCAGCCCAATGGAAAAGCTGAAAATAACAGCTCATCAATGGCTCCTACAGCTAATTCAGTTCTGAAACCTGCTCAGAGGTCACAAGGCTTTTTGCCATCTTGTACATAGCAATATATGATAGAAGAGGCAATGGCAATGTTTGGAGTTTGGGCAGTGCAGTTCTGCTATTTCTCCGGAGCCCGCTCTTCTTATGTGATTAAATATTAGTACTGCTTTTGGACATACCAGCCACCATAGAAACACAGGGTAAACTGAGGGTGGATTTCTCCTCCTGAAATAGGAGCAAGGAAAAGAAAAAAAGTGTGTGTGTGAAGCTATGTGGCATTGTTATAGGGTGAAGAACAGAAGAAACTTAGGGGCCTGCCAATTCCAATATGCCCTGGATGTTGCCATGTGACATGATGCTTCATGTTCCAGTCCAAAACAACATTTGTTTTATTTCACAGAATCATAGAATATCAGGGTTGGAAGGGACCTCAGGAGGTCATCTAGTCCAACCCCCTGCTCAAAGCAGGATCAATCCCCAACTAAATCATCCCAGCCAGGGCTTTGTCAAGCCTGACCTTAAAAACCTCTAAGGAAGGAGATTCCACCACCTCCCTAGGTAACCCCTTCCAGTGCTCGTGGTGTTCAGACTCTTCATTCCCTCCCAAGCAGCTCTCTCCATCACTGACATATTGTTTGCACTATTTTTCTGTCATTGCAAGTTACAGAGTCAAACTAGAGGCCCTTGGGAGCCATCTTTCAGCTGAACCTGTGAACTATAAGGCATTGGGGATTGCTACCAACACTGACAGTCTGGGGCTCCTTGAAAGGCTCCCCTGACAAGTAAGATTAATGACAGTGTCTAACCTGTAATTATAAAACCCAGCCAGTAGTGTAGTCAAGTGTAAACAGGGTATTGGTATATCCATTAGGGATGTAATTTTTTTTACCAATATAGCTGTACAGCTCCTAGTAGGACAAAGTCATAGAGCTATAAAGCTCCCTTACACTGGGACAGCACATACTCCTTCCCATGGGAGAATAGCTGTATTAGGCTACATCTAAGCTACAGCAGCACAGCTACAACATGGCACTGTAGATGCTTCCTGCCTTGACGGAGGGGGGCTTTGTGTTATTGTAATTAATCTATCTCGCTGGGAGGCAGTAGCTGGGTGGGTGATAGAATTCTTATGTCCCCCTAGCACTGTCATGCACCCTTAATACAGTATTCGCACCTGCCTTGAACAATGCAGCTGGTTGATCTAATTTTTAAGTTCAAATTAAACCAGGCCCCAGTATAAGCAGCCTTTGTGTGGTAAATGTGCACCATGTGTGTGGACTAGGCCCTCTAGGGGCTCTGTGCCCTACTGCACCAGGGCCTGGGCGCTCCCTACCCCCGGGGCCTGAGGCTGAAGAGGTTAGAGGGAATGAGGTCTCCAGAAACTGTGGTGAGGGGCTATGTAAGGCCCTTGGCGGGAAGCTGAGGCCTGGCCGCAGAATATCCTGCTCTCTAGGCCCCCTGGGCAGGCTCCTAGGAGACCCCGCTTCTCCAGCCACAGTCCTGGACTCCACTGTCCTTCCCCCGCCCCCTCTGGAGAAGCTCCGCCCCCGCCAGTGCCCCGCGGGGGCGATTGTCACGCGACCCGCCGTCACCTGACCAGGCTGGAGTCATATGACCGGTGCCGGTTTTCATGGCCGAGCTGGGGTTGGCGCTGCTACTGGTGGGCTTGGTGCTGGTGCCCGCGGGCGCCGTGTGGCCACAGCCCCAGCTGGTTCGCGGGTCGCCGGGCGGGGAGCGCTGCCGCCTGAGCCCCGGCCGGTTCCGGTTCGGTTACGCGCGCTCGTCGGCGGTGGGACCGGGATGCGCGGTTCTGGACCAGGCCTTCGCGCGCTACTGGCGGCTGCTACGCTACGCCGGCCCGCGCGCGCCAGGTGAGGGGCCCGAGGCCGCGGGGGCTCCATGGATATAGCGCTGCTGGGTGTGGGGAAGCGGTATGATGAGGGGAGGCTGGGCCAGGCTGCTGTGGAATTTGGGAAAGCGGTATGGTGAGAGGGGGATGGAGTGTGATGTTCTGGTGAAGGAGGGTGGTGTAGTCGGGGGAGGATGTGGTGAACTGCTCTAGAGTAGGGGGTGCTGCTCTACTAAATGGTGCCCTAGTGTGTGAAGACCCCACATTTTGGTATTCCCAATGAAGGCTCGAGGCGGCAGGCCAGGTACCATCTTGCTTCCCCTGTGGTGCAGGTACTTGGCCTGGGCTGGGGTTTGTAGGGATACTGCAGACTAGAATGCTTATATGTGTTGGGGTGCTTCACGTTGCTACCTCCCTCCTGTTTGGGAAGCACAAAATAAAGCACTAACTCCTTGTGTAAAGTGGGATGCTTGGCTGGACTGGAGGCTGGTGGGGCTGGGATAGCTTGCCCTATGTCAGCACTGGGCATTGACGTCAAAACTTTTACAGAACTCAAGACCAGTAGCAATATTTCCATGGAGTTTTAAAAGAGAGATCGATAGAGACTCTTCTTCAGGCATACATCTTCCACTGCAGTCTTTGCAGCACTGGCAACTTGAAATAAAAAATTACTACAAATAAATATGCTACCGGCTTCTTGACTCCTGATTCTGAGACTGAAGGAAATGGAGTGCTTTGGTTTAACACAATGCAGGTTAATAATGTGACTGTATTGACTTAACCAGTAGCCCCTCTTCCTGTCAGTTGCAAAACGGCAGCCTTTGGGCAAGGTGTCCTCAAAGTGTTTGCATGTCTGATTTATGAAAAGGGTATGCACTGGATTGGCTTTTAGTTATAGCAGCCAAAAGTCTGTGCTTCCTGCTGGTCTGCAAGCCCTTGCTCCTCAAAGCCGGTTTTACAGTTGGAAATTAACATGTATGGATAGAGGGCAACAAATAGCAGCTGTGCAAAAATAATTCAGGTAATACTTTTAGATCACATCTATGGTACATGTCCTGTAATAATAGCTTATGGAACATCTGTGTTCTAACACAACTTTTTCTTTGTAGTGAGTACTGGACTTGTTGGGCTGTAACACTGATCTATAGCTGTTGTCCCACAAATGCTACAAACCAAAACCATGTTAGCCCAATTGGGGCAGGAGGCTGTGAGTGATATGTAATATATAAGTTCTTCCTTTAAATGCACACACCTGTTTTCTGTCTTCTAAAAAGCTTAATCTTGTTAAATTTCATAGTAAGATTATATGTTGGTAAACTGGGAGCCAAAGTGGGCTCCTCATTTAAAATGAACCCGTGCAGTAAAACATCTGGTATGGTGCTGTGAATTCTGAGTTTTCAAGATATTGGAAAGTCAGTTGTTTCAACCCTCCTAATGGGTCCCTTCCCTTGATTCATACCCAAACTGGCTTCCTTTGAGAACAAAACTGGCTATTAGTTGTCTATTGGAGTCTGGTAGCCCCAGGCATAGGGGGTCCCATTGTACACCTTTATCTCGATATAACGTGACCCGATATAACACGAATTTGGATATGACGTGGTAAAGCAGTGCTCCTGGGGAGGTGGGGCTGCGCACTCCGGTGGATCAAAGCAAGTTCGATATAACGCGGTTTCACCTATAACGCAATAAGATTTTTTGGCTCCCGAGGACAGCGTTATATCAAGGTAGAGATATACTAGTTGCTGAATGAAAATAATACCTAGCTCTTCAATCAGACTTTTCATCAGTACCTCTTGTCGGAGAAAAACTCAGTTCTCGCTTTTTGTTTAGGTGCAGCAGAGTCAGATACTTTATTCTGTTTAGCAGCTACAACAGGGAGAGAGTGCACTAGTACATAGTCTCCCCTTCCTAGACAGGTCTTTCAACAGGTAAACAATTACAGCAGGCATTTATACTTTTGTTACAGAAAATGATAAGCAACAGCTGCATTTTGTTTATACATAGGTCATTCTGATATCTTGTTTTTCTCACTTAAAGAGACGCCAGTCTACATATTGTATTATCTACACAAGGTCGAAAAACAACTTCTCACATAGTGCTTTTCCACTCGCCTCACACAATCCTCGCTTCTACAAATCTCACGTTATTAGGGTTACATCTAGCCTAACTCTGGCTAACAGAGACTGTCATGCATTAAGATCCCCTACAAATCCCTGTCAGTTCTTTCTGTACTTCCACACTCTCAAAGTGCTTCACAAAGGAGGTCAGTAACATTATCCTCATTTAACAGATGGAGAAACTGGAGCACAGGAAGGTGAAATGACTTGCCCAAGGTCACCCTACAGGCTAGTGCTAGAGCTGGAGTAAAACCCAGGTCTTCTGATTCCTAGTTCAGTGTTCTCACTGCACCAAAGAATTAATAATTTTAACATAAAAGTGTAAGAAACATAAACAAAATCACAATGAGATGTCAGGTTAATCATTTGTAGCAGATATCCCAGTCCTTAATACCAGATGAAGCACAGCAGTGACTTGGCAAACATCCCGTGAACATGTGTACAAAAAACTCAAGCATACTCAAACAATACTCTGTAGATTGTTTAAGCAAAAGAGGCTTGTTCTGGTTTATTAAAGTCAATGATTACCAAGCCTCCAGACAGGCGAACAAAGCAGTTTTGCTCCCTATCTCACTTCCTGGATCTTGTTTGTTAGTTCTGTCTAACACAGGCAGACACTAGATCCCATTTTCGTTGGCAATCCAATCTTAATTCTAAGAGTGGTGATAAATCAGGGGTCGGCAACCTATGGCACGCTTGCCAAAGGTGGCACACGAGCTGATTTTTGATGGCATGCGGTGCGGGCTGAGCTGCTCAGCCTGCTGCCACTCTGGGGTTTCCACCGCCAGCTCCTGTCAGTCAGGATCCCACCGCCGGTCACACTCAGCACCTGCTGAGCTGCTCACCCTGCCACTGCTCTGGGGTTCCTCCCGCTGGCCCCTTGCGAGCTGGGAGCCTGCCGCCGGTCCCACTTTGTGCCCGTTGCTGGCCTAGGTGAAGGAACTCCAGGCTGGCAGCAGACTGAGACCCCAGCTGGCAGGAGCCGGTGACTGAAACCCCAGAGCAGGGCAGGCTGAGCCGCTTAGCCCACCCCAGCTCTGGGGTTCCCGCTGCTGGGCCCTAGCCAGCCGGCATCCTGCCGCCAGTCCCACTCAACGCCTGCTGCTGGCCTGGGTGAAGGAACCACAGGCTGGCAGTGGGCTGAGACTCTGGCTGGCAGAAGCCAGTGGCAGAAACCTCAGAGCGGCGACGGCGGGCTGAGCCACTCAGTCACTGCCCTTGGGTTCTGGCTGCTGGCCCCTTGGCAGCCGGGGTCCCCCACGGCAGCCCCACTCACCTTGCTTCCGGTTGGAGTTCCAGTGCAGGCCCACTGCCAGACAGAGTCCAGGTCTCAGGCCCTGCTCTGCCCTACCAGCTGCCAGCTCCACTCACCTCAGCTGCCTATCTGGGGTTCCAGCTGGTTAACAACTGATCACTCAGAAGCCTGTGTGCAGCTTAAAGTATCCAAATACATGCCAGACATTGGAAAACTCAGCAAAGAAAAGCAAGGGCAAGGATCACACTAAACTGATAAGACCTGCATTTTAATTTAATTTTAAATAAAGCTTCTGAAACATTTTGAAAACCTTGTTTACTTTACATATAACAGTAGTTTGGTTATATATTATAGACTTATAGAGAGACCTTCTAAAAAATATTAAAATGTATTACCGGCACACACAGCCTTAAATTAGAGTGTATACATGAAGACTTGGCACACAACTGCTGAAAGGTTGCCGACTTCTGTGATAAATTGACCATACTTGATTAAATTGGAACTAACCTGAATGCTCATTGAGCTCTCATCTGTATGGGATGAGGCTGCTGAATTGGCCTGTGTGTTCTGTTCTGAATTACATTCCTCCCTTTTGTGCCTGGGCCTCAAAGTGCTTCATAAATATCAATGAATTAACCTGTGCTGCCTGTCAGGGAAGTGTCACCCCCATTCTACAGATAGAGAAACAGGCAGAGCTGACAGGCCAGGTGCTCAAAGGCATTTAGGTGCCTAACTCCAAGTCAAAGTTAGGTGCTTAAGTGCCTTTGAGGATCTGGATGTAAGTGACTTGCCCAAACTCATAACTGTTTATAAGTATGGGAACAGAATCCAGAGCAGTCCTCCATACTAGCACTTCAACTACTAGCCGATGCTCCTGCTCCAAAGATGAAAGTGGCATTTATTTTATTCCACCCCATCTCCTTTGGATGTTCACATGGTGTGATGGTAACCTAGGCGTAGATGGTGTGAGGCCTACAATTCTGGTATGTGTGCTTGTAACCCAAAGTCAGTACTTGGAGGATTGCCCCTTATTGGAGTTCATTACTGTTGTAAATATAGGAGGGCATTCACTGCAGGAGAATATGTGTAATCCAGAAGTTCCCAAAATGTGGGATAGGCCCCCATAGGGAGTGTGGAGAAACACTGGGAAGAGGGTGCGGTGGGCCTGGTCCAGCCCCCATGGGAGGCAGGGAGGGAGCACCGCCCAGCCCCTCTCAGCTCTGCTCCAGTCCTGCCCCCAGCAATCTCCCCCTCTCCTGGCCTCGGCACATCTTCACCCTCAGCCACTGGCCGCAGTTCTGTTTCCAGTCCAGGGCAAAGGCTGGGATGGGAGCAGAGCCGCACCTGGCTGTGGGTCTGGCTGCCGGTCCCCACCGCAGCCCAGCTACAGCTCCGCTCCCCTACCCAGGTTTGGCCACTGGCCTCGCTCCCAGCCCAAGACCCACCCCACAGCTCTGGCCCCAGCCTTGGCCCCCTTACCCCTGTCCGTGTCTTCCCCATCCCCCTGGGCGGGTGGGCGCAGACAGGGGTGGGGGGTGACCCTTAAAAGTTTGGGGACTACTGGTCTAGTCTCTTATTAAAACAAGCTGGGCCAGTTCCAAGCCTTCATGCTGTCAGTGCAGAGGCACTAAGGAATCAGCTGCCTCACTTCGCTCTCTGGGAGGGTTCTATGTGTGAATACATTCTCTGTTGCTTTCTCCTTGGGTCTCCTGGCTTCTTTCATTCTCTTCAAATCCCATCCATGGCATTGGGGTTCTACTCTTTACCTGGCGTCCCCCCATTTCCCTTTTAGTGGGATGCTGCTGCTGTAACTGCACCAGCTCTGGTTTTCTTCACTGTCTCAGCTCTTTCCCTTTCCAGCATGGCCCTGGCCCTGAAGATGTTGCTTGCTGTATGAAGAGTAGTTGGAAGAATTCCCCTCCACGTTACCCCCTCACAAAGGCATCTATATCCTCAGCACATTCTCTCCATCCAGGAGTACCTGCTTTGATAGGGGAAATTGTCAAGCTCTCCTGTCTCCAAGACAAAAAGCAAGGTTTTTCTAATCCTGGCAGAAAGGGGACATGACTTACTCCTGGGTTCATGCTACAAGGTCAAGTGCTGAAGGGCAGAAACTTGGTGTGGGATGGCTCATGACTTCCCAGTAAGCCGGTAACTTTTCGTTGTGGCTGCCGTCATGTCCTCCAGAATCTACTCTTTCATTTAAAAATATTCCCCTAGCCCTTGTTGTCATGAAGCTGTGAAACCAATGTACACTGAGGCTGTAATGTTTGCCTAAGTCTGCAGACAGCCTGAGGCAATAGCTCTGAGAAACACAAAATACATCCCATTAATAAAAAATAAACAGTAAATCAGATGCCTAATAATTTGAACCATTTCGCCATTGATCAAAGCGGACAAGGAAAGAAGGGAATTGGTGATATTAGAATTTACTCTGCACAATCTGCTGTTAATGCACCTTATGCTAACATTGCAGGTGAATAGAGCTGGGGTTTGACCAGATGGGAAAATAAACAAGTGGTTCTCTCTCAGATTTGACTTTTGTAAATAGCAGTGGAAAACTTTTGATTTAAGATCTGAAGGGACCCCACATTTCTAGATGTTGCTAGAAATCTAAACTTACACAGAATGGTCTCTTAGAATATGAGTTAACTACTTATACTAAACAATCTGTTCCACCTTGTATTTAGCTGTGATACTTTGTGACCTTTCCCAGACTTGAAGAAAGGGGGGACATAGATAGCTCAGTGGTTTGGGCATTGGCCTGCTAAACCCAGGGTTGTGAATTCAATCCTTGAGGGGGCCATTTAGGAATCTGGGGCAAAAATCTGTCTGGGGATTGGTCCTGCTTTGAGCAGAGAGTTGGACTAGATGACCTCCTGAACACCCTTCCAACCCTGATATTCTATGATAAGAGCTCTGTATGGCTTAAAATGTCAGCTTTTACAAACAGAAGTTGGTCCAATAAAAGATCTTACTTCACCCACCTTGTCTTGCTAATATCCTTCGACTAACATGGCTACAACTACACTGAAAACAAAGAATAAAACTATTATTCACACATCTATGCCAGTGGGAAAACATGCCCATCAAATCACTTGGAACATTTCTTAGTGTTTGGGCTCGTGATTGTGTGTGCTCAGATCTTCCTCCTTAGCTTCAACATGTCCTTGCATTCTTTCCGAAGTACAGTGGCTCATATGGGCTCAAATTACTCCCTTGTGACTTGCCTAATTGTGTTGATGTAAAAAAAAAATCTTTTATTGCAAGGTTTTGTCAGGTATAACACAGAAAAGGGAAAAATCCAAGCCATATGTGGAAAGGAATATTGTGTTCCATTGAACTAGTGTTGAATTGGAGTTCCAGTTAGAAAGGGGCCTAGTGATCGTATTTCAGAGAGTTGGGGAGACTTCAGTGTGGATTATCTACTTATTCAAAATGTTCCCATGCAGAACTCTGATCTAGTTGGTCTGGACTGTTTGTATTTGGAGTGAGCATCCAGTGCCCACAAACTAAACCCTCTCCGAGCTAAAATATTCCCATCTACTCAACCTCCTCTTGCCCTCCTTGAAAGAGCCTGTTCAAACAAATAAACTTTGCAGCCTGACCACCTGGTTGCTAAATCTGGCCTCTGGCAGATGGAGGCATTTTTTCATACTGACCCTGAGAACACCCTCCCAGCAGTACTCTCCCATCCACACAGGGGGCTGCAAACTCAAAGTCAGGGTTGGAAGGGACCTCAGGAGGTCATCTAGTCCGACCCCCTGCTCAGAGCAGGACCAATTACCAACTAAATCATCCCAGACAGGGCTAAGTCAAGCCTGACCTTAAAAACCTCTAAGGAAAGAGATTCTGCCACCTCCCTAGGTAACCCATTCCAGTGCTCCACCATCCTCCTAGTGAATAAGTTTATCCTAATAGCCAACCTAAACCTCCCCTACTGCAACTTGAGACCATGACTCCTTGTTCTGTCATCTGGTACCACTGAGAATAGTCTAGATCCATCCTCTTTGGAACCCCCTTTCAGGTAGTTGAAAGCAGCTATCAAATCCCCCCTCATTCTTCTCTTCTGCAGACTAAATAATCCCAGTTCCCTCATAAATCATGTGCTCTAGCCCCCTAATCATTTTTGTTGCCCTCTTCTGGACTCTTTCCAATTTTTCCACATCCTTCTTGTAGTGTGGGGCCCAAAACTGGACACTGTGCTCCAGATGAGGCCTCACCAAAGCCAAATAGAGGGGAATGATCATGACATTGTAGATTATTAGGGTTGGAAGGGACCTCAGGAGATCATCTAGTCCAATCCCCAAATGGCCCTCTCAAGGATTGAGCTTACAACCCTGGGTTTAGCAGGCCAGTGTGCAAACCACTGAACTATCCCTCCCCCCATCTGCTGGCAATGCTCCTACTTATACATCTCAAAATGCTGTTAGCCTTCTTGGCAGCAAGGGCACACTGTTGACTCATGTCCAGCTTCTCGTCCACTGTAACCCCTAGGTCCTTTTTTGCTGCCTAGCCATTCAGTCCCTAGTCTGGAGGAGTGCATGGGATTCTTCCATCCTAAGTGCTGGGCTCTGCACTTGTCCTTGTTGAACCTCATCAGATTTCTTTTAGCTCAATCCTCTCATTTGTGTAGGTCACTCTGGACCTTATCCCTACCCCTCAGTGTATCTGCCACTCCTCCCGGTTTAGTGTCATCTGCAAACTTGCTGAGGGTGCAGTCTACATCATCCTCCAGATCATTAATGAAGATATTGAAAAAACCAGCCCCAGGACCAATCCTTGGGGCACTCCGCTTGATACCAGCTGCCAACTAGACATGGAGCCATTGATCACTACCCGTTGAGCCCAACAATCTAGCCAGCTTTCTAACCACCTTGTAGTCCATTTATCCACCCCATATTTCTTTAACTTGCTGGCAAGAATACTGTGGAAGACCGTATCAAAAGCTTTGCTAAAGTCAAAGAATAACACATCCACTGCTTTCCCCCATACACAGAGCCAGTTATCTCGTCAAAAGGCAGTTAAGTTAGTCGGGCATGACTTGCCCTTGGTGAATCCATGCTAACTGTTCCCAATCACCTTCCTCTCCTCCAAGTGCTTCAGAATTGATTCCTTGAGGACCTGCTCCATGATTTTTCCAGGGACTGAGGTGAGGCTGATTGGCCTGTAGTTCCCTGGATCCTCTTCCTTCCCTTTTTTAAAGATGGGCACTACATTAGCCTTTTTCCAGTCATCTGTGACCTCCCTCTCTCGCCATGAGTTTTCAAAGATAATGGCCAATGGCTCTGCAATCACCTCCGCCAACTGCTTTAGCATCCTCGGATGCAGCGCATCTGGCCCCATGGACTTGTGCTCGTCCAGCTTTTCTAAATAGTCCTGAACCACTTCCTTCTCCACAGAGGGCTGGTCACTACCTCCCCATACTGTGCTGTCCAGTGCAGTAGTCTGGGAGCTGACCTTGTTTGTGAAGACAGAGGCAAAAAAGGCATTGAGTACATTAGCTTTTTCCACATCCTCTGTCACTAGGTTGCTTCCCTCATTCAGTAAGGGGCCCACACTTTCTTGACCTTCTGCTTGTTGCTGACATACCTGAAGAAATCCTTCTAGTTACTTTCAACATCCCTTGCTAGCTGCAACTCCAAGTGTGAGTTGGCCCTCCTGATTTCACTCCTGCATGCCTGAGCAATATTTTTATATGCCTCCCGGGTCATCTCCACTTCTTGTAAGCTGTTTTTTTGTGTTTAAGATCAGCAACTTCATCAAGGATTTCACTGTTAAGCCAGCTGGTCGCCTGCCATATTTACTATTCTTTCTACACATCAGGATAGTTTGTTCCTGCATCCTCAATAAGGATTCTTTAAAATACAGCCAGCTCTTCTGGACTCCTTTCCCCCTTATTTTATTCTCCCAGAGGATCCTGCCCATCAGTTCCCTGAGGGAGTCAGTCTGTTTTTCTGAAGTTCAGGGTCCATATTCTGCTGCTCTCCTTTCTTCCTTGTGTCAGGATCCTGAACTCGACCATCTCATGGTCACTGCCTCCCAGGTTCCCATCCACTTTTGCTTCCCCTGCTCATTCTTCCCTGTTTGTGAGCAGCAGGTCAAGAAGAGCTCTGCCCCTAGCTGGTTCCTCCAGCACTTGCACCAGGAAATTGTGCCCTACACTTTCCAAAAACTTCCTGGATTGTCGGTGCTCTGCTGTTTTGCTCTCCCAGTAGATATCGGGGTGATTTGAAGTCCCCCATGAGAACAAGGGCCTGTGATCTAGTAACTTCTGTTGGTTGCCTGAAGAAAGCAACCAACAGCAAACCCAACATCTTAAGCTCCTGGAAATCAGGTGTGGCCAGTGCAGGTCTCAGGACCTTTTGGGAACTCAAGTCTGCACTCCCAGCTCCAATCACCTTTGATGCTTCACTGACCCTAATTTGCTGTGATTGTGGTTTTGTGTTTTTGTTTTGCTTTTTTTAAAAGATCCTTGCTTGTGTTCCAATCCCTGACAATAGCTGGTTCAGACAACAACTTCCTGGCACTGCTCTTAGCCTGGATCCTTGTGATTGTCTCCATGTCCCAGAGCTGGTCTCAGCTCAAATGGCGAGCGTGTCCCCTTCCCTCTGGATGCCTGATTTATCTATGTTTTTCAAAGGGGTGTGGCTGCTCTGCTGCCTGCTTGCTTGCTCTCTGATAGTCAAACATACTCTTTCTAGCTGAGATGTGTAGTGCTGGCTGGGTGGGACTCAGCTGCAGGCCCTGCTTGGTTATTGTTGCACCATTAAATTCCTTGCTGGCTATGGATTTTGTCCCATCCTGGGGATGGCCCGCCCTCAAAGGCATATGGGTGCACTTTGCTCTGCTGATGTTCCCTGCACTCTCTGTGTTAGAGGATTATCTGCATTCAGTAGGGTTGGTTGCTAGATCTCACTGGGCTGGTCCTCATGGGGCGAGGTTGTTGGGGGAGATTCCATCAAGGCTCAGTGCTTTCTTTACATAACCCACTTCTGTTGCATGTAGCGTTCCCCTTCGCATGCTCCTTGGAGAGCTGGGGTAGTGATTTTCATTTCTTTCTGGGACAGGTTAGAATCATATGGGCTGTTTGGCTAGTGAGTGCCCTGCCAGCTCTTGGTTCATCATTGAGCAGACAACTCCACTGCTTGCTGGCGAGCCTGCTTAAAGAACAGCGGATGCCTGATGGAAAATTCTGAAAGGCCTTTGCATTATAAACAATTTTGCCCTTATTGGCTCAGCCTTGCAAGAGGACAACCACAGCTATTGTTTGCACTTGGAGAGAGCTGTTTATAGCCTATTCTATTGGCCTTCCTCTGCCTGCTCGGAAAGAAGTCCATCTAAAAAATCCCTTATTCACCTGACTCAATTCTCCACTTAACTAGGCTGGGAAATGCTGTCCCTTCTTTCTGTTGGTCCCAAGAAGAGTCCTGGAGTGAGGCGAGGCCCTACCTCTTCAGTTCAGTGGTGGATATTGCTGTCTCTCTCCCTCCAGTAGTGGGGTTTTGCGAAAGGGACATTCCTGTCCCTGATACACTCGGGGATCTGGGTTTTCCTGCTTTGCCCAGCGTGGGCAATGTGGCAGCCTTTGTTACTGACCTCTGTATTTGTGAGTTAAATTAAAAGGCTTGCTACTCACCCCTTCTTCCCTCCCCATATCCTGCAATCTGTCATGGAAGTATTTTGCAAACTTTAGCTCACGGCACGTGGACCCTCATACCATCTGAAACTTGGTGGGACAGAGCCCTTGGGAAGTGTTAGTCTCTGTAACTGTGTGCACTCTCATTTGGATCCTTTAGCATGTTGGTTCCCTTCATCTTCAGCCAAAGTGTGTTGGCACTGGTTCCCCCCATGAATTAATGCTCAGGGAGGGGAGTAGCCAATGGTGCTGGTTAAAGTGGGCAAAGTATAAGCAGGTGCCATTGGGCCTGTGGGCAGCACCTCTTTCTACTCTAGAGCTGAGCTCTTTCTGAGCTGAAACTGGACATAGCTGATCATGGTTCCCAGTGGTGGCTTTACATTATGGCCCCTCAATTAATCATCCTTGAGATTGCTTTGGACAGTCCCACCCTTTGCTCAGATTGACCTAGCTGCTCCCATTGGAGTCAATGAGTGTTTTTGCCCAGGGACTCCAGGGGGAGCAGAGTTAGGCTGATAATGGGTACTTTGGAAAATCCTACCCCAAATCAAAACTGGGCTCTGGTTTGCAGGAAGGAGTGACTAGGGCTCTCACCGAGTGGGCCACCAAGTACCACTGTGTATCCTCTCCACTCTTTAATTTGACTGGGCCTATTCTCCTCTGACCCTGTTGTTGCCTTGGCCAACCACATGAGAGGGGTCTGATCAGCGGGGACTCTCTTTGCTAATTTCATTGGATTGGAGCCTGATGATAATATTCCATTCCATAAGCCTCTTGATGCACTCAGAGATGCATCATCACCTTCCCTCATAGTGTTTGGAAACAGGGAGGAATGCCCTGGGGCCTGTGTCTCCATCCAAGGACTCTGCAGCCCCTGAGACTTCTAATAGGGACGTGGGCAAAATATGGTGGCCTGCGGGACCATCCTGCCCGGCCCCTGAGCTCCCAGCCGGGAAGCCTCGTCCTCAGCCCCTCCCCCGCAGCCATGTCACCGCGCGGGCCATGCTCTGGCCCGCCGCTCCCGCTGGGCAGTGTGGGGAGCACAGCTGGCTCTGGCCAAGTGTTGCAGCTGTGAACTCTTCCTGCTGGTAAGGGGACAAGGGGGGATAGGAGGCGGGAGTTCCTAGGGGGCAGTCAGGGAGGAGGGGGCGGTTGGATGGGGTGGAGGTTCTGGAGGAACGGTCAGGGGATGGGGAACAGGGAGGGTTGGGAGTGTGAGTCCTGGGGGGCCTTTCAGGGGGTGGGGATGTGGTTAGGGGTCGGGAGGGCAGTCAGGGGACAGAGAGGGTTGGATTAAAGGGGTGGGATCCCAGGGGGCAGTTAGGGGCGAGGGGTCCTGGGAGGGGGCGGTCAGGGGACAAGGAGTAGGGGGGATTGGATGGATTGGGGGTTCTGAGGGGGGCAGTCATGGGATGGATAGTGGGCAGGGGGTAGGCTGTTTGGGAAGGCCCAGCCTTCCCTACCTGGCCCTCCATACAGTTGTGCAACTCCGATGTAGTCCTCGGGCCAAAAAGTTTGCCTGTCCTAGTCTAATAAAACATGACCTCCCCTCTTTGCTTTCCAAACAGAGTTCTGCTGTCCAAAGTGCTGTGTGAGCTGGTGATAATGTGGACTCTGGTCTCCCTTAGCTGCCACTAATCAGTCTAGCCAGCCTGTCCTTTGGCCTCTCTAGCACTGAGGGTCTACGGCACTGGTGAGGGTGGCACTTCCTGCTCAGGTGGTTGTTAGTTATTGGTCCCATTGCTGATTCTCCCATCATGTCCAAGGCAGCGCTCATCAGATTCTCCTACTTCAGGCTATTCTTCCAGGTGTTTGGGTTAGGGTTCGAGGGGCCACACACGATACTCACATTACTATTGCCTTGGAATGAGAGAATTAGGCAGCAGCCTAGCAAAGGGTTGGCTGGGTTGTTTGTTTGCTCTGGCAATGTCTTCCAGAACAGGCCTTTGAGTCTAGAACTCGCTGTCCCCTTTGGTCTGATGAAGCCCCTGTCTCTTGACCTTTATGGCTCTACAAACAGGCAGAGTTCTTGCTTCTCTCTGGATTAACACCTGCATTTGCCCCACTTGCTGGGGCAATTCTTTTATTTGCAGTTGAAGCAATAGTAACATGACATTCAGCTCAGTCTAAGTTTTGTTGCCTTGACTAGGCTGTTAGTAGAGTTTCTCTGCAGGACCTCTCTTTCTGACCTTAGTTCACTCTGCCCTCACAGCCCTTCCAACCTTCCTTAGCTCCAGCTTGTAGTTAAAAGCCACACCTACCACACACATGAGCAGGGATCAGTCAGCATTTCCATCACTTAACAGACAGCAGGTATCCTGCAAAGCTGGGCTTGGGAGGCAGAGTGTGCTGAATCAGTGTTTGGTTAATCCATATTCTGTGTGTGTTGCAGAAGATACGCGACCCTGGGAGCCTCTTTGCACTGAGTTGCTGGTCTCCGTTTCCACACCGCGTTGTGATGGCTTTCCCGACATGGACTCTGTGGAGAGCTGTAAGCATCAGTCTGTCACAAAGCAAGAATGATACTGGCTGGGTAGCAATGATCAGGACCAAAGATCTAGGCCCACTTTAAACCAGGAGGCGATATGCTGCACCCAAACAGCATTGCCAGGACACCCTGGATGCAGTGCAACAAATGCAGGGTGTACACAGCTGTACAGAATGTGCCCTCTTTTAGGGAGTAATGACTTCTGGCAGCTGTCAGTAAGAGAGTTAACAGGTAGTCTTCTGTTCCCTGGAACCCACAGTGCTGGGGTCCACCCCGGGTCATTGCTGTGGAAAACTTCAGTGCTTTGTCTGTTATACCCAGGATCTTGAGTCCTGCCTCACAAGTGGCTCTGGTTTTGGACCTACAATTGTCAGGAATATATAGTACTCTCTATCCCTAGATTTCCAAGCCCTCTACATAGGAGGGCAGTATCAGGATTTCCATTTTACAAAACAGGCACAGACGGGGAAGTGACTGCTGGTCCAAAGTCTCCCAGCAGGCTGTTGGCAGAACCAGGAGTAGAACCCAGGTCTCCTGACCCCATCTCTAGTGCTTTATCTGCTAGGCTATGTTACTTTTCATACAAAAATCAAGTTTACTATTGCCCTGTTCTTTCTTGAAACATTTTCACCTGAAACTGTATAAATGGGAAGGCTAAGGAGGGGGTTGATTATATCTGGCTCCCACACATCTTCCATTATTTCAGAAGTCCACCTTTCAGTCTCATCTGTTGGGGTACACCAGTTATTGTTGAATTGACCCAAGAGTGCCAAAGGCACCAAGCTAGGCAAGCAGTGTGGATTGGACCCTGGGTGGGAGCAAGGGTTCCTGTTGAAATATTCCTCTTTAAGCTATCTAAAACTTGGCAGCGCCCGGTTCAATCCACGTCATGGAGCTGGGGCTGTAATAACTCGCAGTGGGGCTCACCTGGTTGGGGAGGGCTGTGCTAGTGGTGATAACATCCTGTATGGTGCTGTGTTTCAGACAAGCTGTCCACTTCGGAGGACTTTTCGCTGCTTTCTTCAGAGAGTGTCTGGGGAGCTCTCCGAGGTGAGGCTGCATTTTCCATTTGGGATGTCTGTCCCCATTAGTGCTTTCTATTGAGCCTTGCTGCTGGCTCTACTCCCAGGCCCGTTGGATGGAGCGTCTCCCTGTTCCAGTGTGTTCTAGCTTGCTGTGTTAATTGGGCTCTTCTCCTTTGAGAGGAATCCATACCCAAAGCCTAACTGTCTGTCTGCTTCCTGCAGGCCTGGAGACCTTCAGCCAGCTCATCTGGAGAGATGAGGACGGGACGGTGAGTGTGACACTTGCTGAGCTGGAGGGAGGCATTGATGTAGGGCAAGGTGATGGGTGCAAACTCTAGTGGGGATGCCCTGCCCTGTTCTGCCTCATGGGGGAAGTATTGCTTAGCTGCTAAATGTGGCCACACTGTGGGTGGACTGCAAAGAGAATTCTCTTGAGTCTTCCACCTCAAGGATTGGGGCTTCAGGGGGTAATTTTTAAATCAGGGATGCAGGTCAACTCCTGGAACACCAATGAGTTAGCACAACTAGGGCTGAGGACCACATGATTTGACAGTATAAGGCTCTGAATAGTGCCGAGCCCCTGGCTGAAGGGAGCCATGTCCTGGAGCTCTGTACTCATTCTTTTAGCTGGCTTCGCCAAAGTGCTATCTGCAGGCTAATGAAAGTGCTCCTGCCCAGCCCTCCTGTGCCCCAGGGAGGTGGAGATCTCTGCCTGGGGAGGCAGCTAACCCTGCTGTAGAAAGCACTCTCCTGGGGACGTTAGGGTGTCTGTGTATTTACTCTGGGCCTTCCCTGAGGGGCTGCTCATCACCCACATGCCCTTTCTTGCAGTTCTACCTCAACAAGACGGACATCGTGGACTTTCCCCGCTTTGCTCACCGGGGCCTGCTGCTGGACACATCTCGCCACTACCTGCCTCTGAGAGCCATCCTAGAGACTCTGGTGTGTGCCCAGGTGCCCAAGCATATGCCCTGCCTTGCTGGCAAGCTTGCCAGCCTTTGATGTGGCATTGTAGGCAGAGCAGTCTGGCTAGCCGTTCCCTTCTGCAGGGCAGTTGAGGGCTTCCTGAGGGCCTCTGGGCCTGGGCACCGCATTGGCTCTGCAGACGTGTTTGATGGTGCTACGGGGTCAGATAGTTCCTCCCAGCCAGGAGCCCTTACAGCTGGGTATAGATAAAGCACCATGGCAACGCTCAGGGGCGAGGAGAGGAGCTCACAGAGTGAAGCTACCTGATGGGTTTCAGCCATAGTGGAGAGAGGGGCTGTCGGAAGGGGGTTGGATGGGGGTGGATCTAAATCAAAGACAAATGCTGCTAATGCCCTGTATCCCTTCTGGTTTGCTGCCCTCCTTAGGCCCCTTGTGGATTTACTCCCTGGGGAACTCGCAGCTGCCTCATTTGGGCTGTTTTCATTCTCTGTGCAGATGAATTGGAGAAAGAGAGAGAGCCCCACAGACTCTTCCCCTCCCCTCAAAGCTGGCCTTTTCTCTAGGCAGTAGGAACACTAGCCCACTGCACTTGGAGCAAGCCACAGTGGCTGATGTTTCTGTGCTTTTTTCCAGCAAGAACGGGGCCAGATGGAATCCTTGCAGATAGTCCCTTGGAATTATGTTTCTGGTATCTTTTCCCCAAGTCTCCCTCACCTCCCCGCTGGGGAGCATCGGTGTTTCCTGCCAGCCCCAAGGAGTAAAGGACTATAGACCAGTGTGACTAATGAAGGGGCCTCACCTGCCTCTACATGGTTTCCCTTTTCTGTACAAAGGGAGTACCCCTGGGGCCTTTCTGTGCTGTGCCTAGGGTATTTCCTTACTTGGCCTTATTTATAGGATCTTTGTAAATGAGGGACTCGTTCACCTCCTCGGGCCTAATCCCTCTCACCCCTCTCTTGATGCTGGCGCCCCTTTCACAGAACCAAATGCAAAGCAGTTCCTACAGCAGGACAAGCTTGGTTTACAGGAACAAGTGTGGGGCAGTCTTGAGATGGACTAGTGTCTCTTTAAATGATTCCCAATTTAAGGGAGGAGAAGATGGATTAAAACTCTTGAGCTCGCTTCAGGAGTAACTAGGTGAAATTCCCTGGCCTGTGCTATTCAGGAGGTCAAACCAGATGATATAATGCTCCCTTCTGCCCTTCGAATCTTTGACTCTGAAAATGACAGGGAAGGCGAGAGTGATCTAGGGCTTGGAGAAACGTAAGAAGCCATGGGAAGGTCTGTGTAACTCTGTCCCTTAGCAAGGGACCCCAGATCATTAGTCTGAAATAGAATATTTCCAGCCACTCCTCAGATTGGTGTTTGGCTCTGAAAAATGGCCCTTATTGGTCTGCCCACTTTATTTTTGGAGTCTTAGTTGCTGACCTTAGTGACAAATCCCAGGCTTTACTGTGCTTGTAGCCCTGCCAACTCAAGGTAAACGGGTTAGTGCAGGATTCCCTTGCGTTGGCAACACAGTTATGTTCCATCAGTTCCTCTTGTGCCGATCCTGTGGCAGTTTCACAAGTGTCAAGGGCAGACCTGCAGAACCTCTTTCCAGTGACAGTGGGTAGATCCCCCGTGATTCTCAGATCCCAGAGGGAACAGGAAGGGCTCATGTATGTATATGAGCCTGTCTTTGTGACTGGAGCTTGTTCCAAATGGAAGTCGAGAGGGAATAGCCCTGGGTGCCCTGATCCCTGCTTGGAGGCCACTTTGGCATAGAAGGTGTGTGAAAGCAGGCTGGCTGAGCTGCCAGAGTAGGGCATGGGTGTGTTTATCTGAACTGTTGCTCTCTTATGGCTCCCCAGGATGTCATGGCTTATAACAAGTTCAACGTATTTCACTGGCACATCGTGGATGACCCTTCCTTCCCGTACGAGAGCGCAGCCTTCCCGGAGCTCAGCCGAAAGGTAGTGCATCCACTTTCCTGTGCAGCACCCTAAAGCATGCTGTCAGAGCAAGCTCCAGGGGCCCTGTTCTCCCACCACTGATATATGAGGCCCCCATTAAAACCAGTGGGAATCCCGTGTCCTGCAAACGAGAAGTGGGCCCCGTATTCTTGTCCTCTCCTGATGGATGTCTGTGCATGTGCTCTCTATGTAAAAAGTGGTCCTCAGCCCATATGCCACCAGGCCAAACCTCTGTGCTGCCCTCGGTACCTGATTCTGTTAGTACCCACTCTGTTGGAGACTGCAGCATCATGCATTCTTTGGCTTTGTGTTGCAAGGAAAGATCAGGTTTGAAATAGAAGCCTGGATCACAAGTGAAATGAGTCCAGTGATCTCAGTCCAGGCCCTGGACAATATTTGCATCACTGAATCGCAACATGCATAACTTAGCATAATTGGCAGTGTTGGTGTCTGATGGATCCAGGGCTGGGATAGTAGGGTGAGGGTTAGGGCAGGATTGAGGTGCACGGGCAATGCAGTGTCGGGTCAGAGCTGGGACAGTGGGAAATGCAGGTCCAGGGCTGCGAATGGAGAGACCGTGGCCATGTGCTGCACTTTAGCTGGCATGACTGGCCTCAGTTTAAGAGCTGCATTCTCTAATTCAGCGGTTTTCAAACTATGGAAGCCCAAGACCCACTGCCCGGGGACAAAGCAGAAGCCCAATGGCTTCCGCCTTGGGCATCGGGGGGCAAATTACAGGCCCCCTGCCTGGGACTGAAGCCCTTGGCTTTGGTTTGCCCACCCCCCACCCAGGGAGCAGGGCTTGGGCGAGTTCAGGCTTCAGTCCTCCCTCCTCGGGATTTGTAGTAATTTTTGTTGTCAGAAGGGGATTGCGGTGCAATGAAGTTTGAGAACCCCTGCTCTAATTTCACCCTAGAATGTAAGGAGCAATGCTGGTGACTTGTAACGAGCAAGAGCTTCCTTGTTAGCCGCCCTGGGGACAGATCTGGGTCCCCCAGGGGCAGTTCCCCATCTTCCTTCATTCTTACGTGACCGTGTCAGAACAGATGTAAGGAAATCATACTTATGCAGTTCCTGGAAACTTGCTGGAAACCCGGACTGGGCAGCAGCCTGACAGGAGGAATTCCCTGGCCTGCTGGGGGAGCACATAAAGTGCGGCCAGATACTCGGTAGGGGTTGTCTATCCAGACTCCTCTGCCCCAAGTGGGAAGTGGTGCTGGCAGTGGCTGCTGCCCAGCTGGTACTGTTGTGGGAGGGAGGCAGATATCTGTGCGCTGCACCAAAGCTTTCCAGTCATTACAGATTGCTTGGGCCGGGCACGGGGCTTTTCCTGTCAGCACAGCGGGGAGCTGACTAGTGGCGATGGCTAACAGTAGAGCGAGGTGGGTCGAAATGGGCATACGTTGGAGTAGTAGGGACCTATGCTTCCTGTGCTCTCCCAGGGGGCTTACAATCCCGCCACCCATGTGTACACGCTGAACGACGTGAAGCTGGTGATTGAGTATGCCAGGTTACGTGGGATCCGAGTCATTTCGGAGTTTGACACCCCTGGCCACACTCTCTCTTGGGGCCCAGGTAAGTAACTGAGCCTGCCCAGGGGGCCCAGAGCGAAGGATGGGTTGGGGATTCTGGGTTGTGCCGAAAGATGGGTCTCAGTGATCTAGGTCTTAGCACTGATATCCAGCTAGATGTGTGTGCATCCCTTTGTCAGAGCCTGGGCCTGGCCAATAACTTGCTCTTAGCTATCATGTCTGCTTGTCTGGTGGATGTGAGGAACTCGGGGGAGGATATAACCAGGTATAGTACAGGGAGGCGCTGTTTGTGCTGTCCTCACCAGACTGTGCACCTCACTCCTGATCTACAGGATCCTTGCTATCCTAGTCGTGGGCCCCCAACGCCTCTGCCAGTATGCCTCAGCTCATCTCAGCACACACCTGCTTCATGCCTGTCTCAGAACATTGCTTGCTAATCTGCTTCACAAGTACTGAATTTGTAAGGGAGAGGATGGGGTGTGTGTGGGCCTGTAATCCAGTCTAGGCCCAGATCTTGGCTAGTCCGGTTAGTATTGTGCTTTCCTTCGGGAGCACAATAGTCTGGAGCCATGGCCCCCTTGTAGGACCTTAATCCATGCAACTGTTGCATTTCCCATTCCATCTCCTCACGTAGGCTAAGAGCCTGGTGTGGAGGGGGGGTCAGGTTCTGGCCCCTTCCCATCATGCAGAGATGACTCCCTGCATCCAGCTTCCCGCTCCAGTGCAGCCGCATAGTTCTCAGCCTTACTTGGCATGCTTGAGGCTGCCTGACCCGGATGAAGCACTGGACAGGGAGTCCGGAAGTCTGGGTCTATTCCCAGTCCTGCCACTAACCTGCTGGCTGACCTTAGGTACATCACTTCCCCTTTCTTGCCACAGTCTGCCCCCTGTCCACTTGTGTGCAGTGTTGAGATCTGTGGCTGGGACATGCTCGCTTGGTGTTGGGGGGGGGGGGGGGGTATGCGCTGGGATATGTGTCACTGAAGCATGAGATGGGAGAAGACGGTTCGAACCAAGCATCTGCTTGTCCTGGGTGGAGCCTTTGCTCTCTCCTCTCCCTGACCCCCTTGTTTGCTCTGCCTGGAGTTGCCTGGCTGTCCCCTCCCATGTTGGGGAGCAGCAGGCGGCATTGGCCAGCCAGTGACCCAGAGCTTGGTGGCACATAAACTCTTCCATACAGCATTCTTTGGTATTTACCCAGGTGCTCCGGGCTTGCTGACGCCCTGCTATGCAGGTTCGATTCCCTCCGGGGCCTATGGGCCAGTCAACCCCATCCTCAACACCACTTACCAGTTCATGACAGAGCTCTTTAGGGAGGTCAGCACCGTGTTCCCAGACTTCTACCTCCACCTTGGCGGCGACGAGGTTGACTTCACCTGCTGGTGGGTTATGCTTCTTTGTAGCTGGTCAACAGGGGCCGGGATAGCAGGGACGGGTCCATGGGGTAAATGGCTTTGGACTGTTGACTGATCACTAGCTAGGAAGGGTCTGGATTACAGCAGTGCTTAGAAGTCCCAAATGAGATTGGCACCTTGCTGTGCTAGGCACTGTACGTAAACACAGCAAGAGACAGTCCCTGCCCCAAGAACCTTCCAGGCTAAATCGAAAAGAGAGACAGGGAGAGCAGTGCTATTATCCCCATTGCACAGAGGGGGAACCGAGGCACACAGAGGCATGAGGTCGCACAGAGAGGCATGAGGTCACACACTGTGTGTGTGGCAGAGCTGGGAGCACAACCCAGGTCCCCTGAGCTGTGCGTTGGCCATAGACCATTCTTTCTCACTAGCAGTTACTCTTGGCCTAATAAAACAAATCAGCCCCCAGTCTTTGTCAAACTACACAAGGCAAGAGACATTAGCGCTGAGCAGCTGCCTGAGAGAAGCAGACACCACCAGCCCATCCAGAGACAGCTCTCGGGCTTGCAGCCATTGGGGACGATCCCCCACCCACCCTGTAGATATGGGCAGTGTGGCATAGCAACGCCGTGTCTTGCTGTCCTTCCTGTCACTCTTGGCACATGTCCCCAGGGTGCTGGACACTCTGCAGTGTGGCCTGTGATTTCATACTCCTCCTGTCTTTGGCGCGCAGGAGGTCGAATCCGAAAATCCAGGCCTTCATGCAGTGGATGGGGTTTGGCCAAGACTACGCCAAACTGGAATCTTTCTACATCCAGAGGTGAGGGCCATGGCAGGGGCCTTCAGAGAGCAGCAGCTTCGGCACAACCAGTTTGTCTTCTGTGGCTCATACATTCATCCCACTGCTCTATTTCCTCCTGGGGAGCAAAGATCCCTTGAGAATACCCACCACCACTCCAAAGCTGGTACCTGGGTATGGCTCCACCATACCCTATTCCGCACAGGCTTGTGTGGAGAGTTTACCCCAAAGGGGACCAGGGTTGGTGATGGCTCTGGATAGTGGGTGGGGGGTGTACTGGGAGCCCTGCTTAGGACCTGCCTTGGAATGGGGAAGGGAGAGAACCACGGTAACTTCCTGTCTTGCTGTAAGCACCTGGCCTAGGTAATGTTCCTGTCTAGACCAGGGGTCTCAAACGCGGCGGCTTGTGGGGCTTTTTTGTGTGGCCCGCCAAGCTTCCCCCCTCCGCCCCTCTGCCTACCTCCAGGCCAGGGTGGGCAAACTAAAGCCTGTGGGCTGGATTTGGCCCGCGGGATTGCCCCCTGTGGTCCTGCGAGCCCCGCGCTGCTCCTTTAAGTGGCTGGCAGCGCGACCCTTTGGGTTGGAGGGGAGCGGGGAGGAGGCAGAGTGCTCCTGCATTGCCTCTCTTCAAGGTACCACCCCCTGCAGCTCCTATTGGCCGGGAACAGGGAACCGCGGCCAATGGGAGCTTCGTGGGAGGTACCTGGAGGAGCAGCAGCAGAGCTCTGTGCCCACTCCTGCTCCCCCAGCGGCTGTGGTTCCAGATGCTGGAGTGAAGTGGAGCGGCGTGGGGCCAGGAGCCTACCCTGGCCATGATGCACGCCACTGCCACCCCGGAGCCGCTCTAGGTAAGCGGCACTGGGCCAGAGCTCGCACCCCTCCTGCACCCCAACTCCCTGCCCTGAGCACCCTGCTGCACCTCACACTCCTCCTGTACTCCCTGCGCTGAGCCACCTGCTGCACCCCGACCCCCTGCTGCACTCCTCTTTCACCCCACACACCAACTCCCTGCTTTGAGCCCCCTGCCGCACCCTGCACACCTCCTGCACCCCCTGGTGACAGGGAAGGGACAGCTTTGGGGTGGGGTCTTTGAGGAAGGGGGTGGGAAGAGGTGGGGCGGGGGGGCCTCATGGAAGCGGTGGGGTGGGGGCGGGGCCAGGGGCAGTGAGAGTGGGGATGTCAGTGGTGCTGCCCTCGGGTCAATGCACTAGACCTCATGTGACCCTTGTGGTCATTTGAGTTTGATACCCCTGGTCTAGACACAGTCCGTGACTTAAGTGATGGAGGCTCTGGCTGGACTCTGCTGGCTGGAGCTGTCCCTGTTTGTTCTGTACTGCTTCTCTCCTGGCTCCAGGTTGCTGAATATCGTCTCTTCCTACGGCAAGGGGTACGTGGTGTGGCAGGAGGTGTTTGATAATGGTGTGAAGGTGAGAACTGCTCTGTTTTCCCTGCTACAGGCCTCTGGCTTTCATCAACAGCCAATGCAGTGTGTCCCAGTGTGTTTTGGGAAGGGAGGGGCCTGGCTGCGTGGAGGGATGACTGCTTACTGCATGGTCTCCTCCTGCCCCATCCCCTGCTGGGCTCTGCCAGGCACTGAGTTCGCTCTTGGGCCAGGGGTTGGCAGAGGGGGGGCAGGAATTCTCCACTCTCACCCAGGGGCTTTTTCCCTCTTTTGTTGGCTATGGCTCTTCCCCTGGCTCCTTGTGGCCTGATCCCATAAGAGGCAGATCTTTGATCCTGTCCCGGGCACTCTCTCCCTTTGGACCCATAGCTTCCTCCACCTCAGGTGTACCTATTCAGTCACAACCTACTGTATCAACTTCTCGCTATACCCACTCCAGGCCAGCGCAGGGGCTGGTTTACACCATGGCCCTGTTAGTGGTGGGGATGGATGAGGAATACAGCCAGGCACTGTCACTCAGAGCTGCCCTGCTGCTGCAGCCTCGCTGCTCCCCCCTCAGGGAAGGCACTCCCAGCATCTCACTCTCCAGGTCCCTTCTGCTTCTCTTTCCCCAGCTGAAGCCAGCCACTTCTGCCTGGTACCGTGAGGGGATTGTGTGGGTCAGAGAGGGTGTCAGCTAGGGGAAGAGGAGCAGGGACTCCCCTGGGAGCGAGCTGTCTAGGTACTTACCTGGCCCTCATTGCCATAGTAACTGAGCACCTCGCACTCTTTTCTCACTGGGAGGCTTGCAGGGGCTGTAGCATGGGGTGCTGAGGCGCAGGCAGAGCTCAGACACTTGTCTGAGGTCACATAGAAAGTCCAGAGTCTCAGTCCAGCGCCCTGACTGCTAGAGCATCCTTCCTAGTTTACCCTTTGGGCTGGGTGCGTGGAGTAGAAAGCACGACGTAAATGTCCTCCATGGGGTCAGTTTCACATGAGGACGTGGCGTGCCTGTGCTGCATTGCTGTTGGGGTGTGGTTGTCTAGAAGAATCATCTCGCTAACTCTTGCCATTACCAATGCAGCAGTGACTTCCCATTTCTGCTGCAGGGTCCAGGGTTGAGCTAGCAGGAGGTAAGTGTGTACAGCTCAGAGGTGTATGTGGCTCTGGGGAGTGTGAACTGAGGGTCGTCTTTGGGTTGCACAGTTCCCATGTCCCTGCTGAAGGTCTCCATGTGGGTGGTGTGTGCCTTTCAGTGCTGTGTGCTGCAGATTGCCTCGGGGGCTGTCGGCCTGGCTTTTCTCAAGTGCTAGGGGAGTGGGGCACGGTGACGCCTTGCATGGAGCATCATGCGTATTTCTGTCACGTGTGGCCAGGTGAAGCCGGACACCATCATCCATGTGTGGCGGGAGAACGCTGGGCCGTACCAGCAGGAGGTGGCTCGAGTCACCAAGGCTGGTTACAGGGCCCTGCTGTCTGCCCCCTGGTATCTCAACCGCATCTCATATGGACAGGACTGGCAGGCGGCTTACCAGGTGGAGCCTCTGGAGTTTGAAGGTGTGTCCCTTGCACTTGTGGGCTGTGTCAGCCTCCCCTGCGGGGCCTCACACATAGCTAGCTGTCAACGGGGTGATGTGGCAATCCTGGCTGGTCAGTCAACTAACAAGCAAGCCAGTCGAGAACTTTCTACTGCCGAACCGAGTGAGCACAAATGCCTGTGGTTTTGGCTCCAGTGACTGGCAGCTGTCCTGCCAGTCAGGGGATGGGCACTGAACAACCTCCCTCTGGCATGAAACCAGTCAAACTGTCTTTCAGCATGTGTAGCTGATGGCTGCCTTCGGGGACCTTCAGGACAGAACCCTGAGTCTCTACAGCTTGAGCTGGTGAGCCAGGCTCTGTAGCTGGAGGCTGTAACAAACTCCTCTCTGTGGGCTGGAGACAGAGGGGACATGCCACACACTGCTCCATGGGTCTCACCCCATCTTCCAGTCCTTTGTCATTTGAACAAGCATCTCTTTTGACAGGCAGCCCTGAGCAGAAGGCGCTGGTGATTGGCGGAGAGGCCTGCATGTGGGGTGAATTTGTGGATGTAACTAACCTGACGCCCAGGCTCTGGTAAGAGAACCCATCAGAGGACCTGTGGATTACAGTGTATGATGCTGTATATGAGTCAGCAGTGTGACTTTGTTGCCAAGGAGGCCAATGGCATATTGTACTGTACCGGTAGGAACGTTGCCAGCAGATCAAGGGAAGTGATTATTCCCCTCTATTTGGCACTGGTGAGGCCACACCTGGAGTATTGTGTCCAGTTTTGGTCCCCCTACTACAGAAGGGATGTGAACAAATTGGAGAGAGTCCAGCAGAGGGCAACAAAAATGATTAGGGGGCTGGGGCACATGACTTACAAGGAGAGGCTGAGGGAACTGGGCTTATTTAGTCTGCAGAAGAAAATAGTGAGGGGGGATTTGATAGCAGCCTTCAACTACCTGAAGGGGGGTTCCAAAGAGGATGGAGTTCGGCTGTTCTCAGTGGGGGCAGATGACAGAACAAGAAACAAAGGTCTCAAGTTGCAGTGGGGGAGGTCTGGGTGGGATATTAGGAAACACTATTTCACTAGGAGGGTGGTGAAGCACTGGAATGGGTTACCTATGGAGGTGGTGAAATCTCCATTCTTAGAGTTTTTAAGGCCCTGCTTGACAAGGCTCTGGCTGGGATGATTTAGTTGGGGATTGGTCCTGCTTTGAGCAGGGGATTGTACTAGATGACCTCCTGAGGTCTCTTCCAACCTTAATATTCTATGATACTATGGTGGAGGGCTGGCATGAGCCCTTCTCTTCTAACATGAGCAACTGTCCTTGGCCCGATTGTCCACTGAGTTGTGTAAATTGCAGGGAACTCCATTCCACTGGGGCCAACAGGGTGAGATTGTGGGAAGAAGAGAATTGGGCCCTTGTGTCTCAATGGGAGTACAGCAGGTATGGTGGTCTCCTGATCTGTCTCCCATCACTGTAGTGGCTGGCTCACCTATAAACCTGAATTTATGGCTGTCTGCTTGGATATAGTGAAACTCCACAGAGGGGAGCAAAAGGGAAGCCCCTTGTTGTGTGAGTGCATCACAGCAGCTCAGGGTGTAGGGGACCCGTGCCTAGCACAACGCTGTATGGGAGGAAGACTGTGCAGTGCAGGATTCCCTGTTTTCAGAATGTAGATGTACTGGCACATCTTAGCAGATAGCGGCCTTCCAGTTGGGTATGTATCCAGTGTAAATGCACAGGCCCTGGGTGGTAGGCACACATGCAACCTTTGTAGATGAGCAGCTCTGCTTCAGTGCTTTAGAGTCCCCATCTTTTGGGTGCTGAATGGTACCAGGCTTTGGTCCTTGTGCCTTACTGTGAAACCCACCTCCATCTAACTGCCTTATGTTGAACTGAATGGCCTTAATTATTTACAGTCTCCAGTTCCCTCTGGAGCACAGTTAACTGGCTGTTACCATAGGCTGGGCCCAAAGTGGTTCCTTGAGCTCTTGTTTTCCAAGGGCTTTTTTTTTTAAACGCTCACTTGCTAAATTACTATAAAAATAATTTCATTGACTTAAAATGTTGTCCCACCAGCCCAGTGACCTTGCTCTGCTCCTGTCATTCTCATACCAAACTGGCCTGCTCCAGGCCCCCCAGCTCAGTTGGCAAAGGAGAGGTGTCAGTAGTATTCTCTGGCCCTATGGGACTCATTACCTCCCCCAAGAGGGAGGCTTTGTAAAACCTCTGTGAGGTTGTCATGCTACCATCCTCCTTTTGTTTCCTTCCTGCTGTTTCCTCTTTATGAAGCTCTAAATGAATGAATATAACTGTTGGTCAATACCTGATCCAGGGACCCTTATGCAGGATTTAGCCAACCTTCCTGTCTTAAATTCTCTGTAGAAAGACTGGTCAACCTCAGCTCAGCTTTCTCCTCTTCTCCACTTACACTTTACTACGCAGGGGCGGGGGCTCATGTTTTCGCTGCAAAACGTCAGTGAGCATGTAATCCTGTGTTGTCTGCTCTGCCATCCCACCTCATTCAGTCTGTTTCCAGGTATGGCAGTGATAGGCATGTTGGTGCACACGAGCAGTGTGCTGTGTGTTTAAGGAACATCTGTGAGGAACCAACAGGCGGGTTTCCTTAAGTACACTCAGTGTATTGGCTGTGGACTAGCATAACGTCCTGTTTGCTAAGAGACTCCTATTTCTCCTCTTTCCCACCACCCACCTTCTAGGGTCTGTCTACACTGCAATCACAGGGTGTGATTGCCACACGTGTAGACATATCCAAGCTAGCTTTAATTTAGCTCAGGTACCAGTAACAGCGAAGCCATGGCAGTTGTGGAAAGATTTGTACAGCCTGTGCTGAAGTTCATGCTCCCAGCTTCACTAATCTGGACCCTGAGCTAGATAGATTAAAGCTAGTTTGGGTGTGCTGGCTTGAGCTGCAGCCACACCATTAATCCTGCAGGCAAATGACACTCTGCTTTCCCAATGACTTGGAAGCATGAATGGGTCAATGTTATTAATGTGCTCAGGTGTCAGTTAGATTTTAAAGCTGAAATCTAACAAACTAGATTTGCCAATTGAATAAATGCTCTAGCCAATATTGGAATGGAAAACAATGCAGAGAACGCCTTTTTATTGAGTACAGGGAGCACTAGCTTACTCATTCACACTGCCTTCTTTTCAGATCTACTTTTACCTTGGGACAGTGCTTTTCTAATCAGGACATTGAGTGGTTCTTAACCAGTCAACAAGTTTATGTATTCAGCCAGAACCACATAAATATATAATCAATAGTCTATAGTCAAGTTTAGATGTCAGAAGTTCTAGCGTGTGCTGAATACAACATGCTGTTTATGCCATAGAATAGTACAAATAACCAATATTTCTTATTATGCTTATAATTTTCAGTTAACAGTTTTTTAGTATCTGTAGAACATTTGTCCTATTTCAGGTAATTCTGCAAATAGTTAGGATGTACTTGTTTTAAGGCAATCTTAGCAGTGTGGTCCTAGTGTTTGGCTACACAAAGGACTAGTTTAAAACATCAAAAGCAATTGCTTCAAGTTATTATTTGAGTTTCTCTTAGGACAATTTTATATATCCAATATCAGGTTCCTTGAGGTCTCACTAGAAGGGGGTGGTGACTCAACAAGGGAACTTTCAGGTTTTTATTTAAAGAACAGAAAGAAATACAATCTCTGAAATGAAATCTCACCCCTCCTTTGTGCTGGGAACCCTGGAAAGGGAGAGTCTGCCCATTCCAGGGGCTGGTCAGGTGTCTGGTATTGTATCTCACTTCTCCAGCATTTTTTGGAGAGAAGGTTCATCAAACTGAGCCCCAGCCTCACGGTGACATCAATTTTACATCTTTTCAGGGACAGGGAGTGTTGGAGGGGGCATGGCTCTTATTTCCAGTTGGATACTGACCAAACAAACTCTCAGATTTCAGCACTCAGTTTTCCTGCTGCTTCCGTCAATATCCAGTAAATGGTGTTTTTTCATCAGAGATTTTTTTATCCGAGGTTTTTGTTCTTTATTTCAAGGACTGTATTTCTCTATTAATCCCTACTGTTAACTGGACTTTTCTCCCCTTTAAGCAATTTCTTTCAATATTTCAAAGCTGTACCCTGTATAGGTGCTTATATCTGTCACTGAGCTTTTTCCTCCTTGTTCTTTACAATTAATATCACTTCCAGAGTGCAACAATCATTGAGAAAGAAAACCAACAAAATCCGTTATAGTTCTGCTAAATTTAGTGGACCTAGTCCATTCATTCTTTGATTATATTTACAGCATTTCACATCCTTGAGGGCTTGCAATACAAGAGAAAATATTTTGAAGGAACAAGACTGGAGAGAGGTTGCATTTGATTCATAAAGCAAGCAAATGTACAGCTTCAAATTTGGGGTGAAAGCTAATTGGTTTGGATTTCTTGGGGTATTGGGAAGTTTGGCCTGTGGAACCTTTTGTTTTCTGAGTAAGCTACTATTTGAACAGTTTATTTGATTTATAGTTGCTCACCCCCCCCCCCCCCCCCCAAAGTCTCTGGCACTTAATTCACTCCTAGGATGAAACAGGCTAATGGTCACTGCTGTAGGAAAGCAAGGTGTTCCTTCGGGATTTGATGGGCAAGAGAAATGGGGTGTTCGTAGCAGGCACCTAGTGTCACAAGATGCTCTATACACATGCAGGTCATGAGAGGAACTTGTCTGAGTAACAAGAGCTTGCAGAGTTTGTTTCCTATTTCTTATTTCTGGGGGTCTGTGGTTTCTTAACCCTATCTGTCTTGCACTGTGGAGGTGCGTGTTAATCTCTTGTTGTCTTGAGTTTCTTTAGGACAGAGGTGGGCAAACATTTTGGCCCGAGGGCCACATCGGGGTTGGGCAGCTGTATGGAGGACTGGGCAGGGAAGGCTGTGTCTCCCCAAATATCCTGGCCCCCTCACCCATCTGCCCCCTCCCACGTCCCAATCCCTGGGACTCCCACCACCTATCCAATTGCCCTCCTGAGCCCCCCACCCCCACCCCTAACTGCCGCCTGGGATCCTACCCCCATCCAATCCCTCCCGCTCCCTGTCCCCTGACTACTCTCCCGACTCCTATCCACATTCCTGCCCCCTAGGACTCCCACTCCCAACCCTCCCTGTTCCCCATCCCCTGACCACCCCCCCAGATCCTCCATCCCATCCAACTGCTCCCTCCTCCCTGATTGCCCCCCAGGACGCCCCGCTCTCTTACCCAACTCCCCGGCTCTCCGCCTCCTTACCAGCAGCAGGAGCTTGAAGCCGCAACACCTGGCCAGAGCCAGCTGTGCTCCCCACGCTGCCCAGTGGGAGCAGCGGCCCATGTGGCGGTGTGGCTGCAGGGAAGGGGTACAGCAGGGTAGGAGCCAGGGACTAGGTTCCCTAGCTGGGAGCTCAGGGGCTGGGCAGGATGGTCCCATGGGCCAGATGTGGCCTGCAGGTCGTAGTTTGCCCACATCTGCTGTAGGAGGAACTAACATTTGGAACAGACAAAAGGGTAGTAGCTGCAATCCTGGTTGCCATGGAGAATGGAATAGAATGGTTGCTTTTCTCTTTTAAGGTCTTAAGGACTAATAGTTACTAATAATATTCAAGGCATATTTGACATTCTTCTTCTCACAGCTCCCCAGCCTCTTCCATCATTGTTCCAATTTTTCCTGGCCTTGGAGAGGCTTTTGTTCAGTTAAATCATGTCTGTGCTGACCCCACGTATAGCAAAGTATAGCGGCCTGGGTGTTGGTAATGCCTCTCCACTCCCAGGGATTGCTATTGGAGCCTTTTGCGCTCCCCAGGAGGTTAGTCCAGCTTTTCTGCTGACATCCCTGCATTTCTGCCTCAGTAGGAAAAGTCTCATCTCACAGTTCAGTGCAGGAGTGTTTGGGAGTCCCTGCTTTTAGCAGCCCTCTGACTTCCTGCATAGAATAACACATCTTTGCATCTCATTTTCTCAAGGCCAAGAGCTGGGGCCATAGCTGAGAGGCTGTGGAGCAATAAGACGGTGAGAGATCTGCAAGATGCATATATACGACTGGCAGATTTCCGCTGCACGCTGCTCAGGTAATGGTGACTGGCTTAGCTCCTTTCCTCCAAGACCCGAGCTGGACGCAGGAAATCACTGTCACCTCTAGAGTGGTGCAGCAGTGAGCAGGCCCTTTGGAACTGCTAGGGGATTTAGGGAGGAAGACCATAACTGGGCGCTGGGATTTCACCAGGGCACTGGAGTTATGCAAAGTGCCATGGCATTATTAATTCCCATGAGTGGTCAGGACCTTAGTTGGCCAACTCTGGTAGATAGCACCACGCAGCAGCACGGCACCCCTAGTGCCATGCTGAAGCATTGGTTCAGTGCTGATTCAATGGCAGAGCACTCCCTACAGAGTTGCCAGCACTGCTTCTTGTAGCATGTGGATTTTTCTTGTGGATTTTTCTTGAGGGTCTCCCTTCAAGTAGAGACCAGGCTTCACCCTGCTTAGCCTGTGAAAACTGATCTTAACTCTCACTTTCCTGAGACCTAAAATATCATCAGATACCTCAAAACTTCAGTATGCCGGGGAGAGACGAAATGAACCCTTTACTTCAGCACATCACCCTCATCAGGGCACCAAAAGGTTTAGAGTAACTCCTTCCCCTTTAAGGACTGGAAGCCTGAATGCCTGGGTTCTGTGTAACATCCCTATGTCTCTTCTGTTCCAGGCGAGGCATCCCGGCGCAGCCTCTCTTTACAGGATACTGTGATGCTGAATACAGTGGGTTCTGAATGGAGAGCTCAGCTGCCCCCACCCCTTTGCCCTGCATGCTGTGTGTGTCTCTTGGATAATAACTGCTCCCATGTGCTACAGGGCATCCCTGTTGCTCTTGTTCTTGCAATGAGCCAATTTAGATACTTTGCCTTTTTTCTACTGTTAGAATTTTAAATACAATAAAGGAGTCCCAAAGAGAGAAGGTGCCTCTCCAGTCTGTCCCAGTGCTAGAGCAGGCTGTGTGAGGCTCCTGGCCCATCTGCAGCAGGATAGCTTGCTGGGCTTCAGTCAGCTATCACACTGGGGATGCACAGGGTTTGGTGTGTAGAAGAGCCCAGGCTGGAGCTGCCGGGCTGGCAGCTACAAAGCCTCTTTACCTTGTAGTGACATATGCAGCACCACAGTACCAGTGTGAGCGTCACTTCAGAGCAGACACTTGCCACCTCCCACCAGCATGGGAACCTGCAGACCCTGCCCTGCCTGTGCACTGCCTTTGCTACTGCATCCGACTCCTAGTGCAGCAGAACAACTCCACTCCCATCTACCTCCATGCCTGCCTACCTCTGGGAGCAGAGGCCTCAGCTCAGGGTTTGCTCCCTGTCCTGGACATGCCTGAGGATGATGATGTTGCTGGGAAGCCAGGCTTGCCTGGCTTGTGCTATGTGCATAACTATATAGCTTATGACTGGTCTCAGGTCTTGGGGGCACAAGGGGTTTAGCCAAGTGGGGCAGGCAGTTGTAGTTTTAGTTGGTCAGATGAAACCTTAGGCCCTACCTAGCTTTTACCTTGACCACTAAAGGTGTTAAAACTACAGACTACTTTCTCCATGCTAAACTGTTACTGTGTGGTAACATCCCCCCTTGTTTCCTAGTGTGGACACACTGTTGGCATGTACGATTTTCTCCACACCAATGCACAAGCCGTTAGTGGGGACTGGCTACCCCAGGCCATTCAGCCCAGCCCTTGTTTGTTCCGCTGTTTCTTTTTCCTTTGTTCCTCCTAACCACTCTGCCTACAGCCCAGTTGTGCTTTCCTCTTCATACCGCTGCCTCTGCTCCTTACCCTGGATGCTGCTGCCTTCTCTTGCCTGTCTCAAGAGAGTGGCCCCCCCCAAAGCCTCTATGAGGCAATCACTCCAGATTCCTCCCTCAGCTTCCTTCTCGCCTTCTCCTTTTTAGGAAGCTCTAAGGGAATTGCCCAACGATATTACAATCCCATTTGGGCCCTCACTGGCCAGTCCCTTTGGGTATGCAGCCTCACACAGGATTCAGTCAGTGTATCCAACCTCCCGGTGGAGTCCCTGCAGCAAGGGTTGGCTCAGATTTATCATCTTCTTGTCTTCATTTGAATTTATTGTACACTTGTAGAGGTAGGGACCAGCTCAGCTGTTCACTAGATGATCAGTGAGTTGAGACACTTGTCTTTGACAGCTAGGATCTCCTGGTGAAAGTCTAACTGGTATCTGGTTTTGGGTTAATTTTTCTGTACTGGACAAGATGCTGCACTGTAGGAATGCTATGCAACTTTGCTTTAAATGAGCCACTTCTGGCTGTCACTTCTCTTCAACTGTTCAGATATTATGATTGTTACATTTTCATTAAAAATATCCAGACGTGGCTGAGTTTCAATTTATTTTTCATCTCTAGTTCTAGAGTATATTCTTAGAGGGATAATTGTCTGCAGTCCTTCCTGTCACCACTAGGGGACAGACTTGGGAGATCTGCTGTTTCTGTAGGCCAGTGGTTTTCAACCTGTGGTCCATGTACCCCTGGGGGTCTGCAGTCTGTCTAAGATTTCCAAAGGGATCCACAACTTCATCTGAAATGTTTTGGGGGTTTGCAAATGAAACAAGCTTGAAAATCACTGCTGAGCTGAAGCCCTCAGTACTGGCCCATATGCATGGAGGGTGCTATTAAATGGAGGGAAGGAGAGGGAGCATTTCCAGGGACCTTGCATTATAATATGAAATAGTGTTGCACGTCCCAACCTTTTCCATATTAGAATGCTCCTTCCAGGTAGCAATCTGGGCAGTGCCATGACCTACAGGGTAAGAACAGTTGAAACAGCCTAATCACTGTATCTAATTTAAAGACTTGGGTAAATTAATTTACTGCCTACAATGTATGTTACTGAAAAACAAAACAAAAAAGAAAATAGGAAACTACTGTCTTCAAAGTACATTGGATCGTGCCACACAGCCTGTGCTGAATGAGGCAGACTTCCCAAATGCAGTATTAAAAATTGGTGCCTTTAGTTGCAAGTGGTTTAATATGCATGATTTTTATGATAAAGATCACTGGAAAGCCATGTTTCCTAGTGGTTAGAGCACTGGACTGGAACTCGAGACCTGAGTTCCATTCCTGGTTCTGCTTCAGGTCTGCTGGGTGACCTTGGGCAAGTCACTTATCCCTCTCCATGTCCCAGTTTCCCCATCTGTAAAATGGAGATGATGAAAACTCTTTGAGGTCTATGGATGAAAAGCAGTATAGAAGAGCTAGGCAATAGTGTTGCTTTTATCCACGTAGATTTGTAACTGTTGTAAACATCATTCAACTTATTGAGAGCAATTTTCTAGAAAATCCAGATACATTTTTATCTTAAAAGGTGTTGCCAGCTCTCATGATTTCAGTGTGAGACTGGCACTGCTTGGTATTTTTTCTTGAAGCCCCAGCTCCTGGGGTTATGTGAGATCTCTGCTTTCATTTTAAAAACTTCAAGCCCTCATTGGTGCGGAGATAAGCTTGAAAACATGACCCCTTAGGGCTCAAAACTCCACAAGGGGAATAAAAAGATCCCAACATTTCTTCTTCTTCTTTTTTTTTTTTTTTTTTTTTTTTTTAAATCTCATGATTTTTAAAGCAATTTCATAACTTTTTTTTGGTGGGGTGGACGTTGGGTCATGATTTTGGAATGCTTGATATTGTTAATACGTGATTAAATGCCTCCGTAGCAATATAAAGTGTTATACTCCTTTCCATTGTTAGTTTAAGCTTAGCAGAATTTGATTCTCTTAATATAATTTTGTCAGATAATATCAATGTTTGTTTAAGCACTTTTTTTTGTTTTTATCCGTTTAAATTTTCACAGGTATGGGAAATTATGGGAGGGGAGGGCAACACAATTTAATGACAGTCAATATTGAGATTCAAAAAGTTTTATAATGGTTAAAACACAAATTATGAACATCACATGTCAAAATATACAAAGTAAATATCCTTAAATCAAGTTCTCAAGCAGCATTTTTCTTACTTTGCTTAGCTATACATTTTGATTATTATTGATGGAAATATTTTTTCCTCCACTTTGTGTGTGTATGGTGACCTCAACTGACAATGACCGTCTGAAAATCTACTCCTTCCAAGCCTAATTATGTTGGATGTTTGCTGAAGGGTGAGATATGCTGCTTGCTCTGTAGGGCACATACCAAACACCTGCTTGCCATGCAGAGTGGGCTTTGCCATTCAAAGTTTGTGTGCTGCACAGGGAGAGAGCAGATGTAAGGTGCATGGGCTCAGCTTCAGAAGGCAGCCATGTGCCCCCCCATTATAACTGCCGTGGGGAGTAGGGGAGGGAACAGAGGTAAAAGCTACAACAGGAAAACAGGACTGTGGCAACATTTTGCTTCTTTCCTTTGCCTCCATCTTTCCCCCTGCGGCCAGAAAGAGCGGATGCACTGGGGCCATTTTGACTCCTGAGTGGGATCGCAAGGCCTGCGTGCAGGGCTGTCCCTAGCATATGCAGAAGACATAGCTGCGTAGGGCACCATGAAATTTGCAGCATCAAATTGCCCCAAATTTCATGGTGCCCTAGGCAGTTGTGTGTTGCATACATGGCAGCACCAGCTCCGGCAGCCACCTCTATCCCCCAGCTGGCCCCCCACGGTCTGAGCCTCCTGCAAGGAGCAGGCCCATCCCTAGTGGCTGTGGGGCCTGGGACAACTCCCTTGGCCCTGCCTCTTAATCTTTCCCCCTGCTCTGCCCCTGGCCTACCCCCATTCCACCTCTTTGCCCCCTAAGCCTCTTCCCCCAGCGACCCCACACTCACCGGCAGTAGGGCCTCAACTCTGGGTGACTCTGCTGGGGATCATGCCTGGCTTCCCTTTTGTGGCAGTGATTCTTGAGTGTAACCCCACCCAGTCACCCCTCACCCAGGCTTCCTGGCACAGTCACAGGGCTGGGGGAGGCAGATACCAGTGGACAAATCATATTTGGAATGGCTGTTTGTACTTCAGGCAGTGTGGCTGAGGTGCCAGCTGGGGGCAGTGCTGCTCTGGGGACGAGTGGCCCTCTCCCTTTCTGTGAGGAGCTGCGAGGGGTGGCCTACGTGAAGGGGAGGGATTCTCATCCCTTTCTATTTTTAAAAGTGGCTGTAGCTTTTCCCATGCAGTGTAAATTGTTACTATGCAGCGCGGATGCCTTTGTTCTGCGTGAAGCCGGCACGAGTAGGCAAAAGCTGACTGGCAGGGGTTGCCTCGCACTGTGCCCGATCTTGGCTTCAGAGCACAGGGGTGAGGAGAGTGGGGCCGTCCCGCCCAGCCACAGAAGTGCAGAGTCCTGGGGCTGCTGGTTATGCTGTCAGGCCTGGCCACCTGGACTCTGAGCAGAGACACCGTTCTCCACCCCTCCACTTCCCATAGGCTGGCTTTCCAATCAGTTTGCAGTGAACATGAGGTTGCCTTGGGGAGCCTTTTCTACCCCACAGCATGGGCACAGCTTGAGAAGTAGCAGGGCGAGCTTCTTCTGTGCTCTGGTAGCAAAGGGCCTTACTTGTTGTCTGGCATGGAAGAGAGGGGTTTGGCCTCCCATTATATGTCCTTTCTATCTGATTGCTCCTTTCACCTCCTGCCTCTGGCCTTTTCTTTCTCCCCCCACCCAGAGCAGGGTGTCTCCCTCCTCTCAGCCTGTTTCACCCTCACTTCTTGCCTCTCTTCCCCTCCCCCTCCCCTCACCAGCTCTTGCATCCCGTATGTCAGCTGCTCTGGGACTGTTGGTAAAACGTCTTACACTGCTGTCGAAGGGCCAGCCCCTCACCGCAGCTCAGCAGCCACTATGGGGGTCTTTAGCCCAGCATGAAGCTGCCAAACCAGAGGTGAGTTAGGAACGGGGCTAGATGGACACAGGACCGGACCGGCCCCACACAGATAGAAGCAGGGTCACTTTCCCCTGTAGCACCCATCAGCATACCACCTAGCTGGTATGAGGTGACTGGCACAGTATGAGAACCTCTAGAGAGTAGACTAGACTTCCCACACTCCATTTGATCCTTGGTCTCCCTACTGCACCTACCCATATGGAGCCAGCTGTAATGTGGAGTCAGAACCCCTCCCATTGGCCACCAAGTGACCATCTGCTGGTGTTGACTTGTGATGGTGTCAGCCTGGACTGGATCTGCCGTGCCAGCCTGGAGGCAAAGGTGCTGTCCCGTTCCCTGTTCCTACAGCCATTGGGCTACCTTGCTATCTCTCTTGCACTCCACAGCATGAGGACAGTCTGCTGCCTGTCTAGGCAAGGCTGCAGAGGCCATGAGATGCAATGGAAGTGCAGGTGGGACAAAGCAGCCCGATCTACATCAGGGATTTGCTGTGAATGTCAGGCTGGAGTAACCCAGAGGCCAGGATCAGTTTGGTTTACCCAAGCTTAGGTAAGATCAGAGATTTCCAGCAGTGGCCTTGGAGTGACTGACTTGCTGCCTATAGGCTGGTTTGTCAGAAGTTCTGAGCCCCAGCACCTCCCATTGACTTCAGCTGGACCCATGGGTGCTTCAGGGGGCACTCCCAGGTGTTGCCAATGGGAGCTGGATATTCTGCTCAGCTGAACTATGGTCCTGCGCACTTATGGCGGGGGCGTGGGGGGCGGGGCGTGATTGACCTAGCTTTGCCCTGTTCTGCACCCACAGCTTCGGACTGCCTGTGAGATGGGGGCCCAGGTTCGGCTGCAGAATTGAGCAGATGTTGATGTCCCACAAGCTGCCCTACTGCGGCCTGGCCTTGTAGAGAGTTGCCCAAAACTGCTAAGGCAAGGAGGCAGCTTGAGAGGGTGACAGCTGACTCTGGAGTCCCACGTAGGAAGTTGAGAGCCAAGGCCCAAATTCATCCCTAGTGTAACACCGCTGAGGTCGATGGATGGGTCTCAGTGTATCCCCCCATCCAGCACACAAGGCTCCCCCCACCCCGCCCCAAGCGATACCAGGGAAGCCTCCCCTGTGAAGCAAGTTTGGGCTCTGGCCAGTGCTACCTGTGACAGGAAGCTCACCCCAGACTTCAGTCCAGGCACCACACATGGGGGTTTGGTGTTCCCAGGCTCTTATGAAGAGGGGAGGGGATGGAAGTGAGGGGCCACAGCAAGGAGGGGGCTGGGGAGAAGCAGATGGAGTTAGTCATTGCTGCAGCGTCTGGTGTGGGGGAGGCAAAGCGCAGCCAATGATACCACCTGTCTGCTGGCACCAATGGTGTCAGCAGTGCGCCGAGCCCATCCCAGCACTGACACTCCACGGTAGTGACTGACAGCCCAGTGACAATTTAGTGGGAGTGAAAATGCTCCTTCTCTTATGGCCTTGGAGGCTGCATTCACCTCATGCCACTAGTGCCTTTAGGAGCAGCCTTAGTCTCTCCCTTGTTGGCTGGCAAGCAAGACTCAGCTTCATTGCAGATGTCAGTGCCTGTGTGCACTAGACATGGAGATGCTTGCACCAAACACCTGCATCTGCCATGCCCCATCACACACACAGCCATGCGCCCAGAGGCACGCTCGCCCAGCTGTCCTGCCACAGCCACGTGTACCCATCTGAGTTCTATAACTACCTGTACAGCCAGATGCTGTCAGATCCCCACAGCACCATGCACACGTGTATGTTCATAGAGCTGCGGGTATGCCTGCACACTCTGACCCTAAGCGCGAGTGGTGTGTGCACATGTCCAGTGTATCACTCAGCTGTGCCCAAACATACCTGGATATACCCCATCTGCAGCCTGATGCTCTCTCACTTGCTCCCCAGTGTGTAAACCCCTCCCCCAGGAGCTGGGAAATCTCCAGAGCTCGGTATGCTTAGGAAAAGGTATTTGCCATTGAAATAAAAATTGCTGCTTTCCTGGTTTTGCCTCAGCCATTTGTTGAACCCCCTGAGAAGTGAACCCACACCTTGCTGGCCTCCATGCCCGCTGGGAGCTCAGAGCTGAGATCTGGAGGGCACAGTTGGTGATCCTGAGTCCCTGCTGTGCGGTGCTCTTGCATGCAGCTTTCCATCCTCCAGTCCTGCTCCGCTGGAAGAGCAGACGGCTGATTATTACCTTGCTCAGAGCTTGGCAGTGGGGATGCTGAGTGAAAAGCACCTGGCAGCTGTTGTCTATCCACAGGGCAGGTGCAGTGCAGGCAGCAGGGCCCACTTGCCCCAGGCTGTCCTGCCCTGTAGAGATCAGCCCTAGGCAGGAGAACACCCCTCTCCGTGGCCCCTTCCGTCCTTGGCCTTCAATGCAACTGCCCCCAAGGAACCAGCCATGCTGGTGTGTGTGATGACGACTGCTCCCCTCCCCTCTTCCAAGGATTGTATGGGCTATGCCATGTGACATCCCCTTCCAGATCCTGTCCTGCAGTCGTCAGAGCTCTCCTCTCCCTCTCCAAATGCTCTCACCCATGATCTCGAGGAATGCCCTCTACAGCTGCCTCTGGTTCCCAGTGGCCTACCGTGGGCTGTACAGCCTCTTCCTCCTCCACCATTGTCCTTAGTGAGAGCGCCCCCGCCACCTCCAGACCCACCTCCCCAAGGGATCAAGAGCCATCCCTGCCCCATGGCAGGCTGAGAGGCCAAGGCCAAGCAGGAGGGCCATGCTGGGGACTCCTTCGGAGGGAGCAGGTCTCACTTTGGCAGCTGGCTGTGCACCGGCCCCGGCGCAGGTTCTCTGGCGCCCTAAGGTCCGGACATTGCCGCCCGCCGCGGGTCTCGCGGCGCCGGACGCCCCCGGCGAGGGGGGCGCCCGGGCTGTGCCGGGTTCGGGGCGGCGGCTCCGGACACCGTGGGGGGCACCCTGGTCTGCAGGGCGCGGCGGCGGGCTTGCTGACGGCCCAGGGGCGGGGGCGCCCTGGGCTGCCAGGCGGCAGGTGCTCGCTGACCTGGGGCAGGGGGGCACCGCTGGGCTGCCGGACTGCGGTGGCGGCTCCTGACCCCGGAGGGGCGCCCTGGCTGCCAGGGCGGCGCACTGACCTAGGGGCGCGCTGACGCGGCAGCGCCTGACCCGGGGACACCTTTGGCTGAACGGCGGCAGGCAGCTGGTGCTTCCGGCAGCTCAGCCCCTCCAGCAGCAGCGGCTGCAACCATTTAAAAATGTTTTGGGGGGCGCCACTTTTTGGCGCCCCCAAATCTTGGCGCCCTAGGCAACCGCCTAGTTCGCCTAAATGGTTGCACCGGCTCTGCTTGTGCATGGGGCAGAGAGGGGAGCTCTCTAGGCCCTCCGGCACCGCCTCCCCTGGGGGCCATTCTTCTGCAGCACTGGGCGCAGCTGCAGGGGGGCACACCCAGGTGGTCAGTTGGCTTCCCAGCAGCTGCTTGCCAAGCGGCTTGGTAGGACCCTTCCGGTTGCTAGCGCAGTTGCCATGATACAGCAGTTCCACACCACGGAGCTGGCAGGTGCCTGGCCCAGGAGGGGGCGGCAGGTCCAGCTGCAGGTGGCATTTCATTACCGCATGCCTGTTGGGCTCCTGGTTGCCATGGTCACACTGTTTAAGGCTGGATCCCTAGTTACCTACACACAACACCCACTGGAGGGACTCAGAGAAATTCCGTGCCCAGTCTCCCCCCAGCAGCCCATCATCACCATTGAAACCCTGCCCCATACTCACCTGAGGGGCTCAGATCCTGTGCCGAGCCCCCTGAATGCCACCATTTAAACACTACCCCATGTCTGCCCAAGGGGCTCAGATAAAGGCTGTGTCTGCCCCCCACCACCTCCAGAGATGCTCTCCCTGCCCCCACCCGAAGGGCTCAGATTAATACTTTGCTATGTGCCAACTGTAAAGAATCCCAGAGTCACTTTCTTCTAATACTGAACAAGGAGCTTTATTAGAATAAGGGAACCAGCATTATCCCAGAATCTCCTCGCTCTCTCTGCTTCTCTGTCACTTCTGCTACAATCTTCCCAGCCCCCACCCCACCTGGCTTCTTGCTACCAATTCAAAGACACAGCGCACACATCTTACCCACCATTTTTTAGCACAAACCATCCTTAGCAAGAGTAAATACTTACCTGTAGAGATCCAGCCAAGTCACCTGCTTCAGCCCCTGCCTGGATCCACTCAGCTTGCGTTTGTCTAGTGGATGCACTTGGACTTCACATCCCAATGTGTAAAGTCTGTTTCGAAGGGTGAGGGCATGTGTCACCATAACAATCTTCAGCTGTGGGATGAGCGCCTTGTCTCTGAGGGTCACACAGCCAACAGGCTTTCAGGGCAGTTGAGGATGGCCCTGGTCTACTGCACTGAGTATTTGGTACCAGTGTCAGCTAGGTAGGGTGTTAGGGTGCAGTGAGGACAGGTGATAACCAAAACTGGTTTAAGAGTCGGGCTGCACTCCTCCAGTTACAGAAGGCCTGAGTGTGCTTGAATTTGGAGCTATTTCCTCAGGGCCGTGTGGGATGGAGGTTACGTCTAGGGCTGGGGCAGAGTTGTTCTGACGAGTCCCTGGGCTGACTGCAGGGACTGGTGGGGCGTAACTCAGCAGTGTTAGCTTGGGGGTTTTAGGGTGGAATTCTCTGTGCTGCTCTCTTGGCCAGTCCATCCCCTGCTGGGTGGTGGGCGCTGGCATAAATATGCCTGAAAAAATACTGTATTCCCCAAGCTTGGCATTCAAAGTGGGCAGACAATGGCCTACTGGCCAGGGTTATTACTCTTGGATGCCAGAAGGAGAGAAGTTGCCTTTCTATTACTCTGTGACCTGGTGATCCAATGAGAAATACAATTTTTATGGCTCTAGGTCAATGGTTCCCTGGTAGGTAAGTCCTGGTCTTTACACAGCTCTCGTGCTAGGCTCCTCCAAACTTCTCACACCATGCTAAGAGTTCCTTAGAGTTGTGTCTCTCTGGTCATTTGGTAAGAGTCACGTGGTGCCACCTTCCTTTTCACATCAAACTATCTTAGGGGCTTGTGGGGCTTCCTTTGCCATAGTACCTGAAGACCTCACAAATCCTTAATCTATCCATCCCCCGGCAAAGCAGGGTATTATCCTCATAGTACAGAGGGGGAACTGAGGGACAAGTGACTTGCCCAAGGTCACACACACAGTCTGTGGCAGAACAGGGACTTCAGAGCTGCTCTGTCAAGCGATAGGCTAGCGCTCTAACCACTGGGCCATCCTTCCCCACTGTTTCCTGCTCTGTGCTGGGCCACAGTACTGAGAATCATGCCTGGCATTTTGTGAGGCCCTGGTGCCTCACATGTAGCCTTTCCATCATGTCCTGCAAGGTCTGTGGGTCTACAACATGATGACCATAGGAGATCAGCCCTGCAGTTTTGGACAGTTCCTATCTCATTGCAGAGGAATCATAGGCTGGATGTGGGATCCCCGCTCGTGATTGAGCCAACCATGTCTGGTAGCCATGAGTACAGTTAGTTGTATAACACTAGGGGCTAGTTTAGTCAAGTCTAATTTCTGCCATGGCTGACCTGCCCCTCAAAGTGGTAACTACGTGGGCTTCTCTATTACCCAGAGTTGAAGAAACGATGGGATCACTCAGGCTTTTGTTCGACATCTTTATTAATGATCTGGATGGTGGGATGAATTGCACCCTCAGCAAGTTCACAGATGACGCTAAAGTGGGAGGAGAGGCAGATACCCTGGAGGGTAGGGATAGCGTCCAGAGAGATCTAGACCCAGACCTAGATCTAGTTTTGGGCCTCCTACTACAGAAGGGATGTGAACAATTTGAAGAGAGTCCAGCGAACGGCAACAAAAATGATCAGGGGGGCTGGGGCACATGACTTATGAGGAGAGGCTGAGGGAACTTGGTTTGTTTAGTCTGCAGAAGAGAAGACTGAGGGGGGATTTGATAGCAGTCTTCAACTATCTGAAGCGGGGTTCCAAAGAGGATGGAGCTAGGCTATTCTCAGTGTTGGCAGATGACAGAACAAGGAGCAATGGTCTCAAGGTGCAGTGGGGGAGGTCTATGTTGGCTATTAGGAAGCACTCTTTCACTAGGATGGTGGTAAAGCACTGGAATGGGTTACCTAGGGAGGTGGTGGAATCTCCATTCTTAGAGGTTTTTAAGGCCCAGCTTGACAAATCCCTGGCAGAGATGATTTAGTTGCTTTGAACAGCAGATTGGACTAGATGACCTCCTGAAGTCTCTTCCAGCCCTAATCTTCTATGATTTTACAATTCATACAGGGTTAAATTTCTCCAGATGCCTTCCTCTGCAGCGTGGGGCACGGATCACTTGCTGGGGGATTCTCTGCAGCTTGAGGTCTTCAAACCACAATTTGAGGACTTCAATAACTCAGACATAGGTTAGGGGTTTGTTATTGAAGTGGACGGGTGAAATTCTGTGGCCTGCATTGTGCAGGAGGTCAGACTAGATGATCATAATGGTCCCTTCTGACCTTAAAGTCTATGAGTATATGAGTCTATGAGAAATCTCTGGGACCAAAGGACGCCTTGACTAAGCTGTTGCTGTTTATTAATGGTGTGGGTGGCTCATGTTCTGTCACAAACTTGATATTATCAAGACCCTGAAAATAGTTTAGGACCCATTTGCCTGCCCATGCCCACACCGGACAATCAAGGAAACATGGCAAATCTTTCTGACTTTGATGGGGCCAGGATTTTACCCTCTCTCTCTAGCAGGGGATACCTGCTCTTGCAGAGTGAAAGTCACCTGGAAAAACATGCTAAGCACTCCCAGTCATCTCAGTATAAGTGGAGTAGCACTCCACCCTGCCGGCAACTGCCCAAATGGTTGTAGGCTCCGAAACAATCTAACGTTCACATGGTGGGAGGTAGTCAATTGAAGCTGTACAGCCTCAACTGCACTTGATTCTTGAGTGTTTTTTGTAAGCCATTCATAGAGCACTTGGCCTATTAGGGCCAGATCAGGTCTGGATTAGCACCAAAAGCCGATCATGCCGAGCCATGTCAGTTCAGATACATTTCGAGAGGGTGACATTTCAGCTGGGGCTTGGACTTTTTCTAGCTCCTCCCACTCCCACTACTTGCAGAATGGGACATGACAGCTCCAGGTCATTTGAATCACCAGCTGAATCTGCCATGTTGATGGGATAATCAGTAGTTTTCCAACCCTCCTCCCAACTGTGTGGGCTTGAGTGACTGGCTCAGTCCCAGGTGCAACAAGGCATTGAGGCCTTCATTTATGTCCTTAACAGCTGCTCTCTGCTGTCTCTCCTGGGCTAGCCCATCTCTCCCACGCTGGATCCCTTAGCTTTTATTCAACCATGGCATCATTTTACTTGTGCCTACTAGCGTATTGCTGTGTCAACGCTCACACTACATCACCATGGCTGCTGAGTAGTCAGGACAGAGCTGGGTGTCAGGAATAAGCGTCAACACTGATTCCCTGATGTGCATAACTCCAGCCACTTCACTGGGGTTACCCCTGATTTACACCTTGGGGAATGACATAAAATCAGGCCTTAGCGTGGGTTAGGTCCTTGTTGAGGGAGAAACGAGTGGACACGGCATCAAGAGGCTCTTACCTAGTGTGACCCTTTGCCAAGTGTTAATGGCAGCAAGAAGGAGCAGGTTCTAGGATCTAGAGGAGCCTGTCTAGGATCATCTATAGCTGTTTCCTGTATGGGCGTGACTGCAATGTTCCCTAAGCCTGAGACTCTTCCCTTGTGCAAGAGATGAAAGGGCTGGGAGCCAGCCCAGCTGGGGATCTAGCCCAGTCCCAGGGGAAGGGGCAGCTCAAGGTGACCCTGTTGCTGTGGGAAGGGTAGGCTGGGCAGGGACAGAGATGGGGCGGGAGCTGCAGAACACCATGCGCCAGGCCTGGCTCAGTGGTGTGCGGGTTGGACTGAGCGAGGGACCATGTTGCTGAGTAGAAGGAGATAATGAAGGACTAATCGAGGTGGCCGCTGTGATTTATGGGAATGGATTAAGTGTCAACACTGAAAAGTACAGGTGAAATCGCTGTGACCATCTGTTACCATGTGGGCAAGGCCAGCTAGGGCATGCTACTGAGTTAACCCCATCAGCGCCAGACCAGGGGAGGGCTAGTGCATGCCACTCAGGTAACCCCTTCGTTGCCAGATTGGGGAAGGTCTAGGGCATGCCACTGGGTTAACCCCTTCATCACCAGATGGGGGGAGGCATACCGCTGAGTTAACCCCTTCAGCACTAGATTGGGGGAGGGCTAGGGCCTGCTACTGTGTTAACCCCTTGATCACTGGAGCAGGGGGAGAGGGCCAGGCTGGGCTAGTTCATTTCAAAGTATTAACTCCATCAGCACCAGGATTGGAGATGGTGGCTAGCCTGGGCAAATGTATAGCATTGCATTAGTCTCTTAAGTGCCAGGACTGGAGTGGGCAGAGAGCCATGCTGTGCTCGGATAGATCCCTCCAAACAGTAATCCCTTTAACAGTGGGATGAGGAGACTGGCATCTGGTCTGGTCCAGTGAATACCATGGCATCTACCCCCTTGGCAGGAGGAAGGGAGCTGAGCTGGACTAGGGCCCACCTCATATTAACCCTTTCAGTGCTGATATCTGGAGGAAGGGGACTGGGCTAGTGCGTATCACAACATTAACCCATTCAGTACCAAGACTGGGTAAAGACAGGCAAGTTGATGTAGTGCATATCCCAGTGTTAACCCCATTCAGTGCCAGAAACAGCAGGTGGGGGTAGGTGAATAGGAAGGAGATTGGTGCCAGAATAGGAGTCTTGGGGAAATTGTGGGGACATGTTGGCTACAGATCTGCTGGGGCTGCTGTGCCATCCTTAGAGCAGTGTCAGGCAGTGAGCGAGACATAGGGGGGAGGAGTGGAAAGCAGACCTCTGGACACTCCTCTGCCCCTCTATGGTAACAGCTGGACTGGGGGTGCCCCAGGGACACAGCTCAGGCTGGAGAGGCCTAGTCACACCCTGAAAGACCCAGTCTGGGAAGGAGCCCCGGCTATAGGGCACTGGGCCAATAAGCACTGCTTAGGGTGACCAGATGTCTGAATTTTATAGAGACAGTCCCAATTTTTGGGTCTTTTTCTTATCTAGGCTCCTATTACCCCCTACCCACTGTCCCTATTTTTCACATTTGCTGTCTGGTCACCCTAGCGCTGCTGAGAAATTGGAGATGTGTGGAGGTGGGGCTTAGACGTCTGGCTGGACCCAATCAGGTGTGAACTTCCTCCTCAGCTCCTCCCACTCCAGCTCCCCCCTGGCTCGTCCACGCTGCACCTGCCATGGGCTGCCTGCTGGGATTGTGCACATTGTGCAACTACTGCCTGCCATCTGGGCACTGCCTGGCCCATTGGCGCACAGATAGTGCCAGCTGCCGGGCTCTCTGTGGCAGGCATGTCCCAACATGGGGTCTGTGTGAAGTTGATGCGATCACTGCGATGGCTTGCATACAGTTGCCATCAGATGGGAGCCGTTCCTGAGAGTAGGCTTACCGGGCACACCTTGGCACAGTGACAGACCCTCTCACCCCACAGTGAGGGCAGTCGATGGCTGAGTGGGGAGAACGAGCTACTGGTGTATCCGTCAGGCTTTAGAGGGATCTGGCTTTCCCAATGGCTCACCCAGCTCCCAAGTCATTCACACCAACATGCTGGAGACCCACGTCATTCCATGGAACCATACCACAAGTGCAGATCTGTACAAATATACCCACAGCACTACATACGTTGCTACCAGACAGTGTAGCTGATGGAATCTCATCCAGTAGCTTATCTGAGGGCAGGGGAGGCATTATCCAGGAGTCAGGTTTAGGGGAATACGAGTGGCCCAAAAAGGGGTTGTGACTTTTTCCACTCATCCTGTGGCAGAGATCCCAGGGAGCATCTCAGGGGCCTGCCCGACCCCCTTGGCTGGGGAGTCTCCTAGAACTGTTGGGGTGAGGGGCTCCAGGGGCCATCAGTATGCTAATAGCAGAGCCCTACGTCTCCTTTCCATCAGATCCTGACAAAGGCATTTCCCTGCCCTACCAGCATCTGGTAGAGACACAGACCTGGACGAAAGCCAGTTGGCTTAAGCTCAACTAGGACGAGATGAAGGTGAGGCCAGCTGGGAGGGGGAAGCATCCTGAGACCTGGCAAAGGCTGGCATAGCCTCAGCACTCCAGGGCATCTGCCCCTCCCACACCCATGGTCAAAATGGCCTGAGACATTTTTGCCTGAGTGGGATCTCCTGTGTGACAAATGTCTCGCCTCCATCACCCATGCTGCTGCCACCTGGGACTAAGTGCAGGGGCCAGCCAACAGGGCTGGCTAGGGGAGCCTATTGCTCTTTGCTGCCTGCTGGGAGGCTGCTGTCTGGAATTCAAGGGGCAGGTTCCTAGAGTCCTAGGGCCAGTTTACCCTACCTGCTCAGCCCTCCAGCCTGGGCTACAGTGACCCAAAGGCCTCTAGAGGCCAGCCGGCAGAAGGCACAGAGGTACACGTACATACACTAATAATTCTGTGCTCATCGTCTGTAGGTAAAAGCAGGTCACTCAAAGGTAGCATGTCTGAGACAAACTTCTCCAGGTAGGACGACGGGGGAAACATTTATTTCCCTGGGGGACCATTGTGTATTGTGTGTTATACAACAGCTGCCTATTAGCATATGGAATCAAATGCTAATGAGGAGCTGGCAGAGGCTTCAGGAGGAAATGAAGGGGAAGAGGTAAACAGGGGTGGGGGTGGGGGTGGTCGTTACCTTAGAACAGTGGTTTTCAACCTGTGGTCCATGTAGCCCCTAGGGGTCCACAGTCTGTGTCTAAGATTTCCAAAGGGGTCTGCACCTCCATTCAAAATTTTTTAGGGGTCCGTAAATGAAGAAAGGCTGAAAACCACTGCTGTGAGAGACAGGGAAATGCCTTGTGAGTTAAGGGCAGGCTTTAGAAAGCACGTTAGGATTTTATTTTATATGTAGCCTTTTGTTTCTAGTATTCTTACTTTCTATCGCTCAAATCTGTTGGTAAGAGTCTTGTTTTCACCCTTTCTATCTCAGTGCTGTGCTAAGCAGAGCCAGGATCCTGAGCTGACTTCTGCCAGCCGATGTTTGCTGTTTCTTTGGGAACAGTGCGTCTGAGTCCAGGTAGTGCTCAATGGATTAGGGGCAGAGCACCGGAGGATGATCAAGCAAGGCCCGCTTGTGTTGCCAGCCTGATCCAAGCTTCATGCTGAGGGCTGGTTGGAGCGAGGTGCTGCACAGCCTTGGGAAGCATCACGGAGTTAACTGGCGGTAGCATGTCCTCAGGAGCTGGGGCCCTCCTCTGGCTCTCACAAGGGCCAGGAGTTCCTCAGAGCCTGAGTCTGGCCTCAGACAGAAAATGCCCTTGAATGCAGCTGTTTCTCCAGGCCTTTGATCAGTGACTCCCCTACCATCCATTCTCTATGTCCTGGTGCCAAGAGGTTTGGCAGGGGCGTATCTTCCTAAGCCAGGGAGTGTTTGTGCCTTCATCTGAACCACAGGCCATGCTCCCAGACACTGCAGTGGTGGGCACCAGGCAGATCATCATCAATAATAGCTCCTGCCGGGGGCACTCGAGTCAAACAGGGTCCATGCGCTTATGGCTGAACAGCTCCCTCTGTTAGCCAGGCAGCTGTGTGTGACCCCTGGGCGAAATGCCCGTTGTTCAGCATCCCAGCGCAGCAGTGGGGTCAGTGCTCCAATGCAGATGTAAGGGAGAGTGATGCTGACAGGAGCGGGCTGGAGACAGTGGATCTCGCTAGCAGTCTCTGGCAGACCCCCTCCCCCCAGCCCTTCCAATGAGATCACCAAGTGACTGACAGCTGTCATGGCAGCCTGCTGTTCCTGCTCCCAGCCTGAAGGGAGCAAGCAACATGTGAGACAGGCAGTGCTGCTCTGTAACCTGCCTTGGCTCCTACTGGCCTACTGCCACCCTTGGCCTGGGCTCGTGCACTGGGATCTGTTGCTGGTTCTGCCACTGGTGTACTGGATGACACTGTGCAGGTCACTTTCCCTCTCAGTGCCTTAGTTTCTCGATCAGTGAGACGGGGATAAAAACACTGACCTGCTGCCCAGGGCTTGCACACAGGTGGTGCTTTGAGATCCTGGCCTAGATCTGCAAGGAACCCTTTAGTTAAAAAGGAAACATTCAGTGACTGCCAGAGGGAGATGGAGGCTGAAGGGAAATTCCCCGCCGTGAGCAGCTGGGGTGAGCCCTGGCATCTGAGCAGGACTGCTTCAAGTGGCAGAGCAGATCTGCCTCAGCAGGAAACAAGTATCAGCAATGAATAGGACATGGCTCCAGACCCTCAGGGAAATTGTGGCCATGCCCCACTCTCTCTTGAGAGTCACCACACCCATTGCATAAGGAAAGGCTTCCAGAAGCAGTTGGCTGTGTGGGAACTGGGGGGATCCCCACAGGCACCAGGAAGCAATGAGTGAGGATAAAGATGTTGCAGAGAAGCTACCATTGTAAGCCCTCTGGGGCACGGCTCTTCTATGTACAGCACCTAGCACAGTGGGGCCCTGATCTTAAGTAGCCTCTAGGTATTACTGTAATGATAATAATTTCCAGCTGCAGCGTTGGAAAGTGAACACAGGCATACCGGGGTGCTGAACGCCAGCCTAGACTGCTAGCTGGGAGAGGTTTCGCCATCTACCCCTGTGTAGAGCCAGGTAGAGTGTGCTTAGAGGAACAGCCGTCAGGCAAGCCACAGTCCCGGCTGAAAGCTCAGCAGTGTCTGCATGGGACTAGGCAGCAGAGACCGTGACTGCAGTTTGATTCTATTCCAAGTCACTTTTCGTCACCCAAAAGGTGGAAACAAATAAAGAGTTTCCGAGCGGGGAATGGAAAGAATTACTATTTATGGTGGCTCTAAACAGAGAAGAAAAGAGCATTAAAGCCGCTTTACACGCTGAGAATGCTCACGCGAAGAGCTCATCCACAAAGACAATTGCCATGCCAATATCTGCCGTGCCACTCCACTTCTTTTACCTCCTCTCTGGAACAGGCACTGATTGGGCGGGGAGGAGCTGGCTTCCCGCTCTTGCCTCGTCAGCTCGGAACAACTTGGGCTCTAGGCCTTGGCAGTGATGTCGGGGGCGGGGGACACAAACACCAGCCAGAAGCCACTGTGGGGAATAATACAGTTTTTCTGGGAGGAGCCCCACGCTTCCCAGCATCTCCACGCCTCAGGGATACCTTTGTATTCAATTGATTGTTAAACAAATCAGCCAGCCTTACACTGAAATTAGATTAGCAATTTACACCTTTGTAAAAGGATTAGCGGAACTCAATTCTTTTGATGTCTGAGTCTTAATTTGCATACTTAACAAGATGGGAGCCCATCCAGGGAGCCGGCTCCCGCGCCTCCATGTTTGTAGCTCCAAAGAGGATAAGGCAGGGCTGGGTGTCTTTGAATGAGCACTAGGGTTGATTCTGCCCTCAGTTGGGAATGCTTGGAGCCCATGGAGGTCAGTGGTGGCCATTATGATTTTGCTGCTGGCTTCTGCAGGGCTCAAAATAGCTGTGTAGAGGCTTGGGCTTGAACTTGGACTCTGAGACCCTCTCCCCTCACCTGTCTTAAAGCCCCAGCTCCAGCCCAAGCCCAGATGTCTGCACTGCAATTTCATAGCCACACAGCCTAAGCTAACTTTGTTGCAGTGCAGACACCTGCTTTCCGAAGTCACCTGATGCCAGAGCTACAAGCAATATGGTACAGTGGGAGAAGGATGGCCATTTGGTTAGGCCCAGGGGCCAGGGCATTCTCCTGAGACGTGGGAAACATACGTTTGATTCCCTGCTCTGACATAGGCTCCAATGATGTTGGGCAAGTCTCTTAGTGTAGTAGGCCTGGCTCTAGCACCTGCTCCAGCAGGGAGGCAGCAGCACAGAACACTGCCCAGGGAGGAGAGACAGTCACCGGGAGGCAGCTTGAGCTGGGGAAGGGGCTTGGGACCCAAAGGAAGGAGGCGACACTGGGTGAAAAGGGGATTTGCTGAGGAAGCTGGGCTGTGAGGACCACAGAGCTATCTCTGGTGAGGTTGACCATTGGGACACTGACAGAGGGATAAGGTTTGGGCACCTGGGGAGTGGGCATGAGTCTGCAGGTGAGGCATCATGGGCTGCAGGTGGAGCTGCAGCATCTGAGAAAAGTAGCATGGCAAGCTGGAGAGAGGTGAAGACACTTCAACTGGGTGAACTGGAGTTTGCAGCCAGGCAGAGGAGGAGCTGCTCCCCATCCTGGGGTGACACAGCATGGAGTTGGAAACCTTCTTTCTTGGTGCTGGTAATTTACAGTTTATTATTTTGCTAAGCAAGTGTTGGATGCTACTTATTATTCTATTGTTCTGTTACTGATGCTCCTGCCAAATTTCTGGGGGTTTCCTTTAATAAAATTTAAAATGGAAGGTTATCTCCATTGTGCTGGTTTGTCTCCTCCACTCCTCACAGTAGGCGCAGCCTAACTGAGGCCTGGGTCACTGCAATTGGCCTCACAAATAGTATTGGAGGAGTCCAGAGCAGGAGGTTACCGTTACAGACCTGAGTCAGTCAGGAGAAAGGCTTGACAGGTGCGGTCCAACTGCTCCTCGGAAAGACACGCCTAAGCATGCCGTATTTCTCTGGAGCACCTGGCTTACGTAGGTTTTCTGGAGAAAGTCGGGCTGTTTCCTTTGGGGAATTGAAGGCAGTGTTTAGATGGCATGAGCTACTGGAAAGATATAAGATAGAGGTTCTGCAGCTGGGGCAGTTAGAGGGTGCAACTAGAAGGGAAGTGCGGACGTGGCTGGAAAGTGAAGGAGCTGTAGGACAGATACTTAGAAGGCTGGGCTATATGTTGGACACTCACACCTTGTCAGAGCTAAAGCAAAAGTTCTTCCCCATTGTCCAGCAGAGTCTAAGGGAACACATAATGGATTACAAGAGGCTTTGCAAGCAACAGAAAAGTTAGAACTGCCTGAAGCCCAAGATACAGATTAATGCTGAAGGACACATTGTTGAGGGGTTACATGCTGATACTTTATGGAGAGAACTAAGGCTGTCACAAAGACAGAATCCAGACATTTCCTTCCTAGACATTAAGGAGGATGCTATACAATTTCTAGGAGGTAAAGGACCAGGCAGGGCAGTTGTGGTGTGTCCCCAGCATGGATACAAATGTGTCATTGCCTCATGGCTGGGAGATCCTGGGGGCAGGAGCTCCTCAGTCAAAATGGTGAGGTGCAGGCTAGCCAGAAGATGGTAATTCTGCAATGGAAGATACTTTTCAGAGGAGATGTAGAAGGGAGCTAGAGGGTTTGAAGAATTGGACATAGGACAACTGGTAAGTCTGATCATGATGGTAACCCTATTTGCAGAAGATGCGGTGATAGGGGACATATAGGAAGGAGGGACACGTCTGACTGTAACAGGGTGCTGGTCAGGAGGTCCTGAGCCAGGCCCCTGTTAGCCCAGCTCCAACTAAGAAGCATTAATTGGGGCTGGCTGAGTATGCCACACGTAATTGATAGAAGAAAAGCACCTGTGGGCCTCATTAGCCAGGGGGCTATATAGGCCTGGCAGGAAGGAAGTGAAAGGTAGGGAAAAAAGGACCCAAGGGCTGTGTCTCCCTGCTGGCTAGAGAAGGGAGCTGTCCCCCAGGTTGCCAGTTTGGAGCAATCTGTAAATAGAAGGTGGTGGGAACTGACACTGTACATAAAAGGCGCTGGTGATTGCACCCAGAAGAGGTCTCTGGCTGATCTGTGGGCACAGGGGTTACAAAGTGCAAGGGCAAACAGGAGAACCTCATTAAACACAATCATTATTATCCTCAGTGTAACACCCTAAGTGTCCTGGATCGGGGGTCGGATTTTGCAGAGATAGAGAATAGACCCCAATGGCATTAAAGGACAGGCTACTGCTGTGGGGAGGTGCCCGACTGTGTTGGTTAAGGCTAATAGGATAGACACATGGGCTTTGCTAGATACCGGATCTCAAGTCACCACCTTACAGAGCCACATTTTAGGAAACATTGAACTCCTGATTGGTTGATGATGCCAAAAACAGGGTAAGCCTGGTAGCAGGAAATGGTTTGGCTATCCCATGGGCTGGCTATATGGAAGCTGATATTCAAATTGGAACTACTAAATCTCCAGACCTGGATATTTCTGTTAGCAAATGTCAGCAGTGAATGTTTACCTCCAGCAATCACCTGACTGGATCCTCGGCAGCATTGTTACAAGGAGTTGTTACAAGTATTAAAGAAGCAGGGGCAGCAGCTCCTCAGTCATAACAAGAACCTTTGGCAGAACACCACTGAGCGTGTAAGAAGTTATCAATCTTTTGCCAGTCAGTCAATGCGGGGAACCTTGGAAAGTGAGAATAAAAGATCTGCATCCCCATAAGCTACACCCAATACAGAAACCATTCTCATGTGTAAACCACAAGTTGGTCTACAGGGTCAGGTGTATATTGCTTTACTGCAACCTTGTTGGGGTACAGAAGGAGATCCCACAATGGTGGCAAAAAGTGTTGTCACAGTGGATGCAGGATTAGTACCAGTTAGGGCAGAGATGGCTGAGAAGGAGCCAGAATTTACCAATGTACATTGCCAAAGAGCCACAATAAGCCACACATCAGCACCTCCATCCACTCCCCAGTGCCTCCCACCTGCTGGCAGCCCGCACCAATCAGCGCCTACTCCACCTGCCCACCACAATCAGCTGTTTCACGTATGCAGGAGGCTATGAGGGGGGGGGAAGTGAAGGCATGTCAGGATCAGGGGAAGGGGTAGTGGCCTTGGGGAAAAGGGGGGAGTGGGGGCAGGGCTTGGGGCAGAGCAGGGGGTTGAGCAGTGAGCACCCCCCAGCACATTGGAAAGTTAGCTTCTATAGCTCCAGCCCCGAAAATCAGTACCTAGGTAAGAAACCACATATTAATCTCTTAAGAGCCACATGCAGCTCAGGAGCCACAGGTTGGCCACTCCTGAGTTAGGGTCTGAATTATGGGGCCAGACCTGTGACACTATATAGGAATCAGGTGGTTGGCATCTGATGTGCACAGGTTGGGCAGAGATCTTGGTGCCTGGGGAACAGATTGGGGAAGTCAGACAGTGATCTAGGATGGTGGAATAGATAGATCCATATAAATGGATGAAGGAAATAGACTTGGGAAGTCCTTCAGCATCTGCAGAGCAGGTAGAAGGATTAGAACAGTTGATTAAGAAACATGAAAAAGCTTTCTCCTAACATCCTTTGAATCTTGGTGAGCCTCCCAGAAAAGCACATCATACTCACAGGGGTACATCCTCCAATTAGGGAATGATTTTAACCAATAGCTACAGCTTTATCTTAGCCAGTGAAGGAAATGAAAAAAGAGATGTTGGAGCTAATGTAATAAGAGAGATTCAGAGTCCACGGGCTGTGTCCATTGTTCTAGCTAAGAAAAAAGATGGGAAACAACACTGTTGTGTCAATTACTGAAAATGGAACCAGGTCACCCATAAGGATGTCTATCCCTTACCCAGAAATAAAAATTCCTTAACGGCATTAAAGTCGGCATTCTTCTCTACTATCGATTTAGCAAGTGGGTACTGGCAAATTCCAGCGGTACCAGAAGATCAAGAAATCCCCCCTGGAACTTTATAAATTTACAAGAATGCCAGTTTGGTTATGTAATGCTCCATGGACTTCAGAGATTGGTGGAGCATTGTTTAGGCTCCGAGAACTTTAATGCCATTTTAATGTATCTAGATGACATCACTGTATATTCAAAATCCTTTGGGAAACATTTGCAACATTTATATGTGATATTTGATAGACTCGCACAGTATGGATTCAAAATAAAACCTTCAAAGTGTCATTTCCTAACCGAAAAGGTGACTATTTGGGACACCCAATGTCTGCCACAGGGAAGGCTCCTGACCCAGACAGTGGCAGAGGAGTGGCCAGTATCTGCTTCAGTACAAGACATTCAGAAGTGCTTAGGATTTCTCAGTTAGCATCATTGATTTATTAAGGACTTTGCCCAAGTTGCTCTGCCATTACATGAATTGTTATGAGACACTGGATACAAGAACATTTCTAAAGCTGCCCAGGTAAAATGGAGCTCAGAGTGCCAAGTAGCACTGAAGAATTAAAATCTCTCCTAGTGCAACCACTGATCCTGGCATATTCTGATTAGGAACTACCTTTCAGAGTGCATATTGATGCCAGCAACAAAGGATGAGGAGCTGTTTTTGCTCAGGAGCAAGATAGTATGGAGTGAGTGATTGCTTATGCAAGTCAGGGCTTAAAGGGGTCTGAAAGAAATGATGAGAAATACAGTTCTTTCAGATTGGAATTCCTAGCACTGGTCTGGGCAGTGGCAGAAAAGTGTCACCATTATCTTACAGCTACCCCATCTGAAGCATTTACAGTTAAACTGGTGCCATATTTGCAACCACGCAAAATAGGGGCATTGGAGAAATGGTGGGCTTCTCATCTGGTGAATTGCAACTTCACTATCAGATACCGATGAGGCAGAATTAATGTCAATGTCCATGTATTGCCTAAGCCTTCACAAAAAGTGACTCCAAATGAAGACTCAGATGAAAGGGAGGATTTGGAAATGCCTCCATTTCTGAATGTTCCTGTCAAAGAGGTTTATTGCCAATTCTACGTAAGGCGTGAGGTTGGGTATGAAGAGCTAGAACTCGACGTACAGCAAGATTTATGGAAGGAGATACAAAGTCCAGTAATCCAAGAATTAGTGAGGCATCTGAGAAAAGATCAAGTGTTGATGTTTGATTGCTGGAAAATGTTACCAGCTGAGGTAGTAAAACTGTAGAGACAACAAAAGCATCTCCAGGATGAGAATGGGAGGTTAATAAGGAAGGTTATAGATCCTAAATCTAACAGAGATCCAATACTGGTTGTCTTGCCCAGAGAGGGAGTAAAGCTGGCATCAGAAACTTATCACAATGCTTCTGGACTGTTTGGACATAAAATGACAGAATTAAATTTAAAACAGAGCTTCTGTGGGCTTGAGATGAAGCATGACATCACACAGTGGTGTCAAATGTGAAATTTGCAAATCCCCTGACAAATGAAGCAGCAGTTCTGACAGAGTCTCCTCACATCCTGTTGATAGCAAGAGTCCAGTGGAATTGGTGGCCTTCAATCATTTACAATTGGAACACAGCTGGGATGGAATTAGGGAGGTACTTGTCATGACTGATCATTGCACAACATTTGTGATGGCTGTTCCTGTGAAGGATTTGTCTGCGCAGACTAGGGGCCAGGCCTTCTAGGTATATTTTGCAAGGTCTTAAGGATACCCAGTGAAAGAGTTGATAGATTAGAGAGCTGCTTCTGCGTCCCAGTTGTTTAAAGAACTTTGTAAACTTTATGGTGATCATAAACTGATAACAACAGCATATCACCCTCAAACAAATGAATTGTGTGAAAAAATGAATTGGACTATAATTGGAAGGATTCACAATTTGCAATAGGAAGAGAGAGCAGACTAGCCTAGGTTATTACCTCAGTTAATTTATGTCTATAATAGTTCAGTGCATTGCTCCTCTGGTTACACTCCATACTATCTAATGTTCAGTAGATGTGGAAGGTTGCCGATGGACATAGCTTTATGGATTAAGATAGAGTAAAACATCCCTAATGTGTCTGATTGGGTATCTGAACAGCATAAATGAATGAACGTGGCAAGAACCCAAGTGCAACAGAAAATGGAAAAAGTTAAGTTCCCACAAAGAGTACTATGATAAAACAGCCAGTGCAGAACCCTGGATAATGGGAGAAAGTCTTGTTGAAACGCACAGGGGGTGGAAAGTTAGCTGACAGATGGATGCCTGAGCCATATATCGTGACTGACACCCCCTATGCAAATTTACCTGCCTACGAAATCTGAATGGAATCTAATGAGCACGTGACTAATGTTGGCCACAGGAACCTGTGGAAGTTAATCTCCCAGTGAAAATGGTGGCTCAGAACCCTGGCACTGTGCGTGAATGGCAGGGTCCAGCTCTTGACGAGGGGAAATGATGTGGGGATCTGATCGAGAAGTGGGTTTTGATACCAGGGAAGACACCTAGAAGCAAAAACAGGCTGGTATTAGAGGTGGGGCCGCTGGCAAATCCCCAGGCAAGTGTGAGGTCAAATCTGGGGATCCCTCTGAAAGGACTGATTGAAGAGGTGACTGGGGTAGAAGTGCCAGAGCTCTGGGAGTGGTGGAATCTGCTATGTGTATGTTAGGACAGTAAAATGTCACCTGTTTAAATATATCCAATGATTAAGATAGTAGGGTATACATGAGGACATGGACTATTAAGGGAGGGTGAGTGCAGTGTCCCTGACCCTGGCTCTAGCACCCACTCCAGCAGGGATGCAGCAGCACAGAATGCAGGCCTGGAGGGAGAGACAGTCACTGAGAGGCAGCTTGAGCTGGGGAGTGGGCTTGGGATCTACCTGAAGGGGGCAGAGAAAAGGCAGTTAGAGAAGGAGGCGGCAAAAAGAGGCAGTGCTGGTGAAAAGGGAATTTGCTGAGGAGGCTGGACTGTGAAGACTCTGAGGTGCTTAGACACTATGGTGGTGGTAGGGGAGACACCCCAGGGATGGATGGCTGAGAGGCCTGAACTACAGAGTCTGGATCCAGAACTTCAGCCCATTCCAGAGATGAGGACCAGCCCTGAAGGCTGGATCCATGGCTGGCCCTGTCAAAACTTCCTGAGCTTGCCAGCTTTCCCCAAAGAGATTACAAGCTAAATAGATACGACAAAGGTTGGGAGGAGAAACGAGGGTTGCCAACCCTCCAGGATTGGCCTGGAGTCTCCAGAAATCAAAGATTAATCTTTAATTAAAGATTGTGTTATGTGGTGACATGTCCAGGAATGTAGCCAACCAAAACTGGCAACCTTCGGGGAAACTGAGGCAGAAGGCAGCTAAGGGACTTGACCAAGATCACCCAGAGGTTGGTGGCAATGCTGGGAATAGAATCCAGGCCTGGTTAATGCCTTTTGTAAGTCACTACTTGCCCTATCTCCTGTACGTCAGCACTGAGCCCCCCCACCCTATGTGTGGACAACTGGATTGGTTACAGAGGGTAAGCAGGCACTCCTTGGAAAGGCAGCCCAGTGATTCAGAGTGTCTTTGCCCCATCGCAGCTAGGACCCAGAAATTGGCTGATTATTAGAATCCCCCTCCCCACTTGTCATTCCTGTTTTGTCTGTTGTTTCCCTGTCTGCATGCAGCATGCACCATAATGGCAGGAGAAAATCTGATGCTTGTGTGCCCCCTAGTGGCTGTACACACTGCCACTGCTGAAGCAAGCAGTGATTTCTCTTGAGTTTCAATCAGGGAGGGGTGTGTTTTGGGGGCAGAAGATACCTAGATCTGTCCTGCAGGGTGCCTATGTAGGGGTCAGATAGCAACTGGGGGTGTGATTGGCCAGAAAGTAACCTGTGTGATCCTTTGGTCTGACCTCCTGCATAGGGGACCCATTACCTAGGGAGGATGTGGAATCCCAGCACTGGTGGATTTTAAGAATGAGTTGGTCTAGGTTTACTTTATCTTGCCTCAGAATGGGGGTGTGGAGTTTATGATCTCTTGAGGCCCCTTCCAGCCCTACATTTCTGCAGTGCTATAGCAGGGGCCAGAGAACCACACCCAGTGATTCCTGTATTCAAGCACCTTACATCTGGTTGAGCTACAGCAGGTCATTTAGATGAACATCCAGTCTTGATTCAGACACACCAAGTGAAGGAGAATCCACCACATACCATGGGGATCTCTTCAGTAGTTAATTCCCCTCACTGGTCAAAATGGGTGCCTTATTTCCACATGGAACTTTGCTGACTTCAACTTCCAGCCATTGGCTCCTGGTCATATCATTGCTAGATTAAAGGGCCCTTCAATATTGGCCATCTTCCCCCAGACAGGCCTTCATAAACCCTGATCAGGTCACTTCGCCACCTGTTCTTCCATAAGCTAAAGAGATGGAGTTCCTTTAGAATCTGCCTGTAAGGGAGCTTTTCCGGGCTTCGGCTCAGTCTTCTGGCTCTTCTCTGAACCCTCTCCAATCTCCAACAGCTGACCCTGCCCCATGGGTGGAAACAGATGGCTAGGGAGGAGCCCGTGGTGGTGCTTGTCACAAAGAGCCCAGGGAGGGGGTGGGGAAAAGGCCTGAAGAAAGGTAGGAAGGAATCCAAGAGGCAGTAGCAAGATGCATGATGGAGCAGACCGTGGGTGCTTGTCCTAGGCTCCTGGACTGGAATCCAGTGTGGAGGGAGGGCCTGGTTCCCACCCAGCCCTTGGGAAGGTGGCATGAGGCCCCTGACATAAGAGAATAAGGATGACTGAAAACCTAGAGACAAGGAGAGCAGGTCCCACAGGGCCCGGAGGTGGCGCTGAAGATCTTGGTTAAGGATTGAGACTATTTGTTGGACTTCTTGCTACCCTAGCATGGAAGAGGCTGATCCTGCCTGAAGGGCTTTGAAGAGAGAGAGAGAGAGAGAGAGACACACCACTGCTGGGCTGGAGAGGAAAGAGCTGCTGTGCCGTACCCAGTCACGAGAAGTAGGCCAGCAGTGAGGCCTTCTTCTGCATGCCTTCATTCATGGCTGTCCTTCTCCCTCTCTTCCCCATGTAATGGGCAGGGGGACTGGGCTGCTTGATTCAGCTCTGGCTATGCATGAATCCCTTGATCACCACTCCCTTCCCAACAGAGAAGCAGTCATATGAAAGAATGGCTGCTTAGATAACGGCTCAGTATAAACCATGCAGCATGACTGGGCCATGTCTCAGTCCATGTTCCAGAGATGCAAGCGGCCAGAAACCTGGTGGATCCAGCGAGCTGAGAATTGCCACTACAAGGTGTAAAGCTGGCACTGCAGCTCCCTACACCTGCTTCCCAGAGCAAGAGCGGGTGAGGGGGAGATGGGTTGGATCACATACAGGGGCGGCTCTGTTTTTTGCCACCCCAAACATGGCGGTCAGGGAGCCTTTGGTGGCATTTCTGTGGGAGGTCCGCCGGTAACATGGATTTGGCAGCAGTTCTGTGGGTGATCTGCCGGTACCCGCCGCCGAAGGCTTCCTGATGCCCTCATGACGACCAGCATGCTGCTCCCCCGTGCCGGCTTACCGCCCCAGGCACATGCTTGCTGTGGTGGTGCCTGGAGCTGCCCCTGATCACAGAAACCCCCTTGGGAACTGCCACCTGATGTGCTAGGACTACCTCTGAGCCCGTTTTCCCTGCCAGCTTGGGACTTCAATGCCTTGCCTTGTTTGAGCCAGATACACTTGCCTGATGCAAACACTGATCCAGGTCTGGACCACATCCCCCAAAAGCTGCAGGCTTAACTGAAAATAACTTAAGAAGTGCTCCTGTCTCCACCACTCAGATACCCAGCTCCCAATGGGATCCAAACCCCAAATAAATCTGTTTTACCCTGTATAAAGCTTATACAGAGTGTGACAAAATTCCTCCTCTACCTTGGTGGGTCCTGCACTTATTGGCGGATTTGCTCGCCTCAGAGATTCACCATGTGGGTCAGGAAACATCCCAGAGACCTTCCCCTCTGGTAGAAGCCACAGTCCAGGTCACTTTCTCCTGTGTCTGATCAGGAGTTGGGAGGTCTGGGGGGAACCCGGGCCTGCCCTCTACCCTGGGTTCCAGCGCAAGGTCCTGTGGACTGCAGCTGTCTAGAGTGCCTCCTGGTACAGTTGTGCAACAGCTACAACTCCCTGGGCTACTTCCCCATGGCCTCCTCCCAACACCTTCTTTATCCTCACCACAGGACCTTTCTCCTGGTGTCTGATAATGCTTATACTCCTCAGCCTTCCAGCAATATGTCTTCTCACTCTCAGCTCCTAGTACCTCTTGCTCCAGCTCCTCACATGCACACTACAAACTGAAGTGAGGTCCTTTTTAACTCAGGTGCCCTGATTAGCCAGCCTGTCCTAATTGACTCTAGCAGTTTCTTCTTAACTGGCTCCAGGTGTCCTAATTAGCCTGCCTGCCTTGTTGTTCCAGCAAGTTCCTACTTGTTCTGGAACTGCCCTGTTACCTTACCCAGGGAAAAGGGATCTACTTAATCTGGGACTAATATCTTCAACCTGTATAACACTGATAGAGAGACATGCACAGCTGTTTTCCTTCCCCCTAGATATTAAACTTACTCTGGGTAATTAACAAGTAAAAGTGATTTTATTAAATACAAAAAGTAGGATTTAAGTGGTTCCAAGTAATAACAGACAGAAAAGTGAATTACCAAGCAAAATAAAATCAAACATGCAAGTCTAAGGCTAATACAGTAAAAAGCTAAATACAGATAAATCTCACCCTCAGAGATGTTCCAATAGGCCCTCTTTTACAGACTAGGTTCCACTCTGTAGAAGTGTTTGGGTCCAGCAAACACTCACACCCCTGTAGTTACTGTCCTTTGTTCCAGTTTCTTTCAGGTATCTTTTGGGTGAAGAGGCTATCTCCTGAGCCAGCTGAAGACAAAATGGAGGTGTCTCCCAGGAGTTTAAAATAGCCTTTCTCTTGTGGGGTGAGAACTACTCCTTCTGCTCTCCAGATTGCAGAATCCAGCTTCATGCTCTCGCAATGATGGAGTTTTGGAGTCACATGGGCAAGTCACATGTCCATGCATGACTCAGAACTTTACAGGCAGATGCACATTCCCAGGAAAGCTCAGATGTGGATTGGCATCTCTCAAAGTTCATTGTCAGTTAATATTTCTTGATTTGGCACTTACTGAGAATAGTCTTTTCTCAAGAAACTGACCAGCTGCTTCACTGAGGCTATTTAAAATCAAACAAGTACGTAGCCAATAGTCATAACTTCAAATACAAAATTATACATGCAAACAAATAGGATGAATATACTTAGTAGATTATAAGCATCGTAATGATACCTTACTAGCACCTGTGGGCTTGGCAATATTGAAACATATTCCAGTTACATTATATTCACATTCATGATCATATTTTCATAACATCATATGGAGTGCACCGTCACAGGAGGTGGTTGGGAAAAAGGGGGCAGGGCCTCAAACAAAGGAGGCAATTCCTTGGGCCCTACACTTTTGCAGAGCGCCAACTAACAATTTTATGGCCCATCTTTCTCCAATAGCAGGATTGCCAAGCCCACAGTGCCGAGGCTCTGAACTGCCAGGCCCAGAGGTGTGGGGCTCGAACTGCCAGGCCAAGAGATGCAGGGGCTATGAATTGCTGAGCCCAGACGTTCAGGGATCAGCCCTGGCACAAATTAAAGCACTGACTGGAACTGGGAAGGCTCTGTGGTAGCCATGGCCTGGTGTTCAATGTAGTTAGCAGGGCCTGAGCATATGTGTAACACTGAATGCGAGGCCAAGGCTGCCACAGAGCCTTCCCCAGTTTTCAGCCAGTGCTTAATTTGTGCCAGGGTTGAGCCCTGGCCCCTCTGGGCTCAGCAGTTCATGGCCCCAGAACATCTGGTTCGGCAGTTCATAGCCCCGGCACCTCTGGGCCTGGCAGTTCAGAGCTCCGGCACTCTAGGCCCTGGCAGTTCATACCCCTGCACCTCTGGGCTTGGGCAGTTCATAGCCCCAGCACATCTAGGCCTGGCATTCATAGCCCCGGCCCTCTGGGCTCGGCAGTTCATAGCCCCGGCACCTCTGGGTTCGGCAGTTCATAGCCCTGGCACCTCTAGGCCTGGCAGTTCATAGCCCCAGCACCTCTGGGCTCGGCATTTCAGAGCCCCGGCACCTCTAGGCCTGGCAGTTCATAGCCCCAGCACCTCTGGGCTCGGCAGTTCATAGCCCCGGCCCCTCCAGGCCTGGCAGTTCATAGCCCTGGCACCTCTAGGCTAGCTGCATCAGTTATGAACATAAAAAAATTGCTTGCACCCCAGCAGCTAATTGCTTGAGCCCTGGCACCTCTTTTGTTACAAATGAAAAACTGATTCCAGCCCTCTGGATTGCCAAGTAACTTTGCCTTTTAAATGGGAAGACTCATGCAGGGCCCTGGAAATCCAATTTGTGCCTGTCAAACCCAGCCAGATGACCATCCGTTAAGAGTTAATGGGCTTCAGATGACTACAGTGCTATTGGCAGGTTGTTTGTGTCTCTTTAAAAGCTGCCTAATGAATTGGATTGTGGGTATTGATCCTGCATTTCCTCCTTGCACTTGTTCTCCCTCTGTTCTGCATTATGGGCCTGTCCAGCTTCATTAAAACTTGCGGCTTGTTTAATCTGTTGGACGGGCGGTGGGGAGGGGCGCAGGGGAAGGGCAAAGGGGTCTCTCTGCTCCCAGTGCAGCTGTGGGAGCGTGGCGGCACTCTTGGGTCATGGGCCTTTGGTGGGACAGCCAGAGACATCCCATTTCCGAGACTGCAGATTCCTTCGTCCCAGGCTGAACAATGTATGCCATCGATAGCCAGCCTATCTCACAATAATGAAAGGGGAAATGAACATGAGCCTCTTCACCATATCTCAGAGGGCCACAGGATCAGAGGGGCAAGAGGTAGGAAAGTCTTATCAGGGGGTCCAGGGGTCCTCCGCTTGGGCCTGTACCCACTTTTCAGTGGTGTCTGATCCCTGCCAGACAAGGTCCCCTTGCGGAGACTCTAGTAAGACTGACCGCAGGCTGGCTGAGGCCATGTGCTCTTCAAGGGCCATCCCGCTCCCAGATAGCCACCGTACCACCTGCCAGCCCCACCCAGCCTCCTAGTCAGCTCCCCTCCCCCACCCCTTGGCTGTAGAGCAGGCCTGCACAACATGCAGCCTGCGTGGGCTCACTGTGCGACCCGCGGGCAAGCGGTGGGGTGGGGCTGCTGGGTTCACCCCCTGCCCGGGGGGCGGGGGGGACATCTCACAGCCCCACATGCATGCACCGTGCTCCAACCGCCCTAGGGCCACAACCGCACATCTCCGACTCCTGCTCCCCCGACCTGGCGTACAGCAGGTGCACCACTTCTGGGGCCCACTGAGGCTGGTAGGGGCAGTGTGCTGGGAGAGAAGCTGAGCCCTGTTTAGGGGCAGGGCTTCCCTGCTTAGGGGTCCTATAAAGGCAGCCAGCCAGTCAGGCAGTGGCACAGACAACCGCAGCGGCACAGCAGCCAGCAAACAGAGCTGTAAACAGGGGAGTTTCAGTGGGAGTTTACAGGGGGAGTTTACAGGAGGAGGTGGCAGGGAAGATGTAGAGACCTAGGCAGAGGAACAGACAGGTCAGTGAAGGGAGTGGATGGTGGTCTGCCAGTGTTCTGGTGCCTGTTGTGGGGGTTTGTTTTGGTTTGTGTTTCTTCGACTAACAGGTTTTAGGTGGGAAGGCTATGACTGATAAAGAGGCAGCAGTGAAAGACACAATGAAGATGACTGGATGTGGAAGCTGCGGCATGTACATGATCCTGGAGGGGGTACCTGAAAAGAGTTTTGTCTGCATGAAGTGCCGCCTGATAGAGCTTATGGAAGAAAAGATCCGAGGACTGGAGATGCAGGTGGAAAACTCTGTCAGTTTAGAAGGGGATTCAAGCAGATGAATGAGCAAAACATGAGGAGCGAAGACAAGCCTCAGACTTGCATGAAGAGACAAAGAATTCTGAGGGAGATGCTGCGTTGAGGAAAGTGGACCAAATGGAAAACTTTTGACTAAGAACCAGGCAAGGAAAAGATGGCCAGTGAAGGAGAAAGTAAACCCAGGAACAGGTTTGCCAGAGTTGGACAATGAAGAAGGTGCACAGCGTGGCACTGAAGAGAGCGGCAAGGAAAAAGAGCGAGCAGCTAGTCCTACAGAAAGAGAGAACTCAATGGAGACAACACCAAATAGACCCCAGAAGGATACAGGAGCTTGCAGGAACTGCAAGGGTGAATTCAGAATCAGAGACTTGCCACCAGTGGGAGCAGGATAGACCGAGAATTCACATTGTCACCAGGAAAAGCAGGTCTACATGACTGGGACTCTTAACTGAGAAGAACAGAACAGGCCTGTAACCAAGACTGACCAGATTGGAGACAGAAGTGAGCTGTCTGCCAGGTGCTAAAGAACGGGATGTGCGACACTGATGCTGAAAGAGGATCCGAACGGGATCGGAAAGAATCCACTAGATGTCCTTTCATTATAAGGAAAAAATGATACGCAGAATCTCACTGTGAACATATCAAGAGAACTATGCTAGCTGGCCGGAAACCACTTAAGGAAATCGACGCCTCAGGTGAATCTTCAGGAGATTCTGCCTGTTCCTAGAGAAGGCAACAGAAGGTGTGACAAGGTTATATGCAATAACAGAATGCATCAGGCAGTGGGCTACATAAGTGAGGCTTTGGCTGTATGCCACTGGAGCTAACATCATGAACAGAGGACTGTTCTCTAACGGATGGACTATCACCACAGTAAGGGATGGAAATAGACTTCGAGGATGGAAGGCGGCAACAAACTGAGTAAGAGAAATTTAAACTAGGAAATCTTTGGGGAGGCTGTTGGGAGATCCGGTAAAGCTCCCAACGCTAGAAATTCAGACATTGAGAGGGCAAGGAAAACGAAGATAAGAAAGGAAATAGCCGTGCAGTAAGAGATAACATACATGAGAGGAAGGTAGTGTAGATTAACTAGTACCTAATAGTAAACTGTGCAGTAGAATGTCTGGGCCTCACGGGTAAAGAGAACATGCAGTGAACCAAACAGCAAAAAATAAGATTTCTGTACACCCAATGCAAGGAGGGTAGGTAAACAAAAATGGGAGGAACCTAAGCTCCTGGTGCAGGAAGTGAACTGGATAATATAAGGATAAACAGGAAACATGGTGGAATAGTAGTCATAACTGGAGTACAGGTATTGAAGGCTATTGCTGTTTAGAGAAAAAGACAGAAGTAAAGGCAAAAGTGGTGGAAGAAGCATTGTATATCAAATGATCAACTGTAAAGAAATAAAAGTGACTGGAATGATAAGACAGAGTATGTCTGGGCAAAAATCACATCGAGGAAGAAAGCTATACTAGAGCCTACCCCTGCCATTGTGCTTGCAGTGTGCAACAGACCACCAGGATCTGATTTTGAGATAGATAGAAAGAGCTCTTAATGTTTTTAATTGAAGTAAATACTAACCGGGAATGGTGTAATCTAATGGAGACCTTTAACTTCCCAGAATATAGACTGGAGACAAGTGCGAGTAATTGAAGAATAGGGCTCAGATATTCACTGGATGTGATAGCTGATGATTTCTTCACCAAGTACTAGTTCTTGAAGTAACCAACAGAGGGATGCCATTTTAGATTGGTTTTGGTGAGTAGGGAAGGACTCATAAAAAACTAGGTTGAGGCGGACAACCTTGTTCAAGTGATCATAGCTAATCAGTTCAAACTAGATAAAAGAATAAACAAAATAATCTGAGAGTGACTAGGTTTTTTTTGATTTCAAAAGGCTAACTTTAAATAATTAAGGAAATTTGTTAGGAAGTGTATTGGACTGAAGAACTCATGGTATTAAAGGCGGAGGAGGCCTGGAATTACTTCAAGTCAAAGCTGCAGAAACATTTCAGAAGCTGCACCCAAGAAAGGGGAAAAAATCATAGGCAGGAGTTGTAGACCAAGCTGGATGAGCAAGCATCTCAGAGAGGTGATTAAGAAAAATCAGAAAGCCTATAAGGAGTGGAAGATGGGCAGGATTAGCAAGGAAAGCGACTTTATTGAGGTCAGAACATGTAGGGATGAAGTGAGAGAGGCTAAAAGTCATGTAGAGTTGGACCTTGCAAAGGGAATTAAAACCAATAGTAAAAGGTTCTACAGCCGTATAAATAAGAAGAAAACAAAGAAAGAAGAAGTGGGACCGCTAAAGCGCTGGACACGAGTCAGAGACGGTAAGTGCTGAGTGAGGGGAGGGGCATCCAGCCAGGGCTCGAGCTGCAGCTCAGGGAGGTGGGGGAGGAGGACTGGGCCAAGACCCCCCTAAACTCCCCCCTTCGGTTGGGGGCAGGGCAGCTACTGCGCTGGTTGGTCCCAGGGCGGCCTCTGTAGTGATGTGGGGGGGGGCATTGACCTGTCTGTGGGCACCCAGGAAATCCCCAGGGGAGATATATGTGTGTTTCTGTGGCACCTGCCCTGGCCCGATTGCCAGTAGCGTAGCTAGCGGGGTTCAGTGGAAGCAGCCGCTTCACCTCAGGGCAGCAGGCACGGAAGTTGCTCCTGCCGGCCAGCACTGCCAGCAGTTCCTGCTGGCCCAGGAGAGCCCCGCCAGCGCGGCCGCAAAGCAGAGGCAGCGGCAGAGCCCGTGCATGCTGGAGGAGCGGACGCCACGGCTCTGTGCTGCTCATGGCAGCCACACCAGGCAGACCCGTGGCCGATCACTCCCAGCAGGAGCCTCGGTGCCGCCTGCGGCTCACTGGAATAAAACTCCCTCGAGGAGGGGAGAGCGCTTCCCCCCTCCCGCCATTGCCTGTCAGTGTGACCCGCCCACAGCTAGGGTCCGCCAGCAGCCCTGGGCAGGGCAGCGCCCCCCAGGCTGAGCGGGCGAGCTGGGGTTCAGCTTGCTTGGACCGTGCCTGGCGGGGTTCGCTGTCTTCCCTCCCCACCCCCCAAGGGACAGGGACAGCGCTGAGCCTAGGCTGGTGCTGCAAGTGGCTAGCCCCTCTCAGGCTTTCCCAGTCCCGGGGGCAACTCCAGCCCTCTCTGCACAGAGAGCCCCAGGGACCCCAGTCCACTCCCATCCCCGGTAACCCCTCCCCAAACACCATACCCCATGTACCCTGTGCCCCTGCCTTTCCCTCCCCTTCACCTCCCCTCGTACCTCTGTCCTCTGCCAGCCTCCCTGTACAGCCATGGGTGGGGGGGAGTGGCGGCATGGCTGCAGTGTGGCTGGAGGAGCCAGCCAAGGTGGGGAGGGGGCACAGCGTGGCCAGAGGAGCCGGGGGGGGCGCCTTTTTTATGTTTGCTTGCTCCCCCTGCTGTTAGAACCTGGCTACACCACTGCCGACTACTGCCCCCTTCGCTGGTCCAGGGACCTTCCCCATCCCCAGCCCCTATCACACTGTTCCCCTCTCCCAGCTCTCTGTGGCCACTGTGTTTGTGTGTTGGACAGTCACATCTAATCCCTTCACACTGCCCCCCTTTCCCCTCCCCTTAGTTCAGAGCCCCAAAAAATCCCTTCAGACTGTCCCCTTTCCCCTCCCCTTTTTTCATGGGGGGATGACGAGCCGAGCAGCGGGCAGGCAGTGGCGGTGAGGCTTTATACTTGGGCTGGGAGTGAGGAGGTGAGCGGCGAGTCAGTGGCTGGAGTGGGGTTGTTTTCATGGGGCTGGGCGGTGCTGGGGCGGGGGATGTGTTTTGGGGGGGCTGGGTGGTGCTGGTGGGGGTGTATTTCGGCGGTGCTGGTCGGTGCTTGTGGGTGGGGGGGTGTCGGTCCTCAACTGTTTTCTTTTGAGTAATATGGCCCTCGCCTCTTTACGAGTTGTGCAGGCCTGCTGTAGAGACTCTCTGGCCCTGCCTCTGGTTCCTGGGCTTTAGGCCACCTTTGCAGACGTGGTCTGGGCCTATCCAGGGCTCTATTTTATCATAGCTCTCAGCTGGAATGGCAAGTGGGGCAGGATTGAGGGGCAGCAGCAGGAGGCGGGAGGCGTGCTTTGTATCTCTCTGTAGTACCCCCTGGCTCCAGGCGATGCTATACTGGCCCCGTCTTACAGGCAGGAAGACATGACTCCGCTCCATGTTCCTGCTTCATTCATTGGGGCTGACAAGGCCGTATCGGGCAGCAGTTGGCTGTGTTGGCCCCCGGTTGGCCGTGTCGGCCCTCGCTCTGTTGCTCTGGGTGCCCCGTCACAAGCAATAACACTGTTCCCCAGGACGAGTTGGGGAATCTTGCTGCTGGTCTCCTGGCTTTTCTTGCTCATTGATCACTGTCAGGCTGCCTGCCCATTGCCTGGCTTTCTCGCACACCTACACGGCACCGTGATTAGATCTGATGCAACAATAAGGATCTTAACTTAATTCCTCTTTGGCCCACGCCCCTGGTCACCAAAGGGGCAGCGGCACTTCTGCTTGCTGACAGCTGGGACGCAGATTGGAGTGGACAGCTTTGCTCCCTGCTTACTTCACGTGTACTTTTCCTGCCCAGCGCTACTACTCCTGCAGAATTCACTCACTCGCACGTTCCCATTGCAAGAGGCAGCTCAGCTGGTGCATTAGTTGTTGCTGCCTCATCCCCCCTCCCTGTGCTGCAGCTTGATGGGCTTGTATGGAATGGAGACCTGCCCTAAGGCTCCACAGAGACCTCCAGTGTCAGCACCCTTTGTACCTTCCCTGCCAGGAACTCAGGGTGCTCCACCAGCATTCACTAAGCCTCATGCTGCTCCCCACCTGGGAACAGAGAGAAGGGTCTCGTCCAAGGTACGAGTGAGTGAGTGACAGGTTTAGGACCCCTGCCTCCTGCAGAGCAGGATCTTGGGGAGGCATGCAGTAACCCTTTGCTAATGAGGCTATCTGGGTGGGCCACTGAGCACCCTCCTAATATGAATTCTCAGGAGCCTTGTTCTGTCATTGTGAGATAACACTCTTCCCCTGCAGAAGCATGGTGATCCCCGTGCAAAGCAGACTGGTGTCGGGTCAGGATGGAGCCTTCTTACGGAAACCCCAGGGTGTTGGCCACGTGGTTGGTCCCTCCTCCCTTGCACTCAGTGCTGCAGCCATGGCTCTGCGTGCAGGGTCTCCAGAAGAACAGTCCTCAGGCATCACCATCTGTGCTGGGGATAGCGTGGCTGCTATGCAGCCTGTTGGTCAAAGGAGAAAGGAAAATGTTGTGTGTTGGTCCAGCTGCATGGGAGTGTCCCGCTGTCTGGAGGGGCTCATGGCTGTGAGCACCGGCTTCAGGGCAGACTGTCAGGATCAGAGCAGACACCCTGAACTAGTGGTGTGTTCTATAGATTTCATCAACCCTATAACAAATGTGAGTTGCTGGATCACTGTAACAGACCTACCATGGAGTCACAGACAGACAGTCCCCTGGGGCTCTCCAGTCTGTCTTGCCAAGTAAACTGGATTTGGTGATAAATGGTCACTTGCACCAAAAATCACAAAATGGTCAGGTTGCTTCCAGTCCCAAGAGGCCAGTCACTTACCCCAGATCAGTTGGGACCCTAGATTCTACTCCAAAGACAACACCTGTAGCCAATCCTGTAATAAATTATCTAAAGGTTTATCAATTAGGAAAAAGAAATAAGAGAATTATTGACAAGTTAAAGCAAGCAAACATATACACACCAATAAGTTGCAATCTAAATCCGATGAGTGACTGAGTTGGAGTGATTTGTCAATTCAAAATGTCTTTCAGGGCAAACCCAGGATAACCCTGGGCGATCTGTCTCTTCAGTTTAAAGTCTCTGGCCCTGGGTGAGTTCCAACAGCAAAGAGATGAAAAATTCTCCTGTGATCCTGCTTCATCTTTTACATTTTACCAGGCTGTGTGACCAGCTCCCTGGCATGTAGCATTTCCAAGGCACAAGACGGCCATTCACCAGTCCTTTGTGTTGCGATGCTCCTTAATGGCCCGTTTAGTCTTAACAGGCCTCCTGAAGGTGGAGTGGGGTGTGTGATTCCTGTGCCTGGGTTCACATGTTCAGAGCAAACATTTTCCAAGTTCTAAAACAAAGATATGTATTTCCTTCTAGCCTGGGATACAGACACTACCAGTGAGATTAATGCAGGCAGCAACTTACAAGCATTTCATAGTGTCTGAACACTAAATACATTCTTATACGATTAATACTGATTTTGAACAAAACTAATGTACAGGGGAGCTGGTTTGGTTTCCAGCTATGAGTTTGTCAGTTCTTAGCTAACGCCTAAGGCCTTGGCCAGAGCTGGCACTTGGTTTGCCAGCATCACAGAAGATTCTTCTTCATTTCCTGGCCACAGCTCTTATACGTGCTGCTGCAGCCTGCTAAAGATCTGCTGTGTTCCACACCAGCGATGATGGGACATTCTAGAGATGAGCACCTATCACTGCAGGGCCTGGGGGAGGAGATTCTCTCTGCATGAAATGGGATCACCTTGGGTAAATATCTCAGCTTAGGGTTGTCCATAGGCCCCTGGACAGGTGTCACATGGGACTGGCTGTTGACAGTGATTGGCTTAGGGTGGAGGGAGGCTGATAGATACCCGGGCCCCTCCATCACAGCAGCATTCCTATTTAAGTGTTCCATTTACCTGACAAGCAAATTCATTCTTCGCACAGCCAGTGTTTTGGCCAATCCGTCCTTGGGGCTCAGCAGGAAGCCCTGGTTTAAATGAATTGCTTCAGCCGAGGAAATGGATATAAAATTAATGAGAACCTTTAAATAACTCAGCTCTGGAAAAATAAAACACCTCTTTCTAAGCTAGGCAGGCAGCAGACAGAATCCATGAATCAAGCTGCAGTGTGCGTCTACCCACCAAATCACTGCAAAGTGCTTTACAAACAGCGCCTCCCCAGTCACATGGACCAGATGTATTGTACCCATTGTTCCCATTCAACAGGGGGAGAAATTGAAAGGAAAGTGACTCACCCAAGGTTACTCAGCAAGGCAGTGACAGAGCAGAGTAGAAGCCAGGTCTTGGGGCTCTCTGTGTGAACCTTGTTCCCTCCAGACCAGCCTTCTCCTCGCCTACCTTTTCAGTTGGTTTGGCCAAAGGGCAACCAGCCACATTTTCTTCTGTCCCAGGGCCTTGTCTGGGCTAGAGATGGTTGGGAAATGGGATTTCTCTTACATGTAAAATTCATTTTTGTTCTGAAATGGAACAAAAAGTTGAAATTTCTCCTGGAATGGAAATTCAGAAAAAATTGATATATAAAAAGGTTTTATTTCAATATAATATAATATAGTATAATGTAATTATAATATTAAAATGAATGGTATAAAAATCTAAATGGAATGAAGCCAAACAATAAAGTTGAAACTAAAGTGTTATGTTCACAGCATAAGAGAAGCTAGTTATTTATGTTTTTATCTTTCTGGAAGGTTGCAATGTAACGCAACTTAATTTCTCAAAACTGAGAACCTTAACATACAAGGACCAAAACCAAGAGAAACAGAGCAGGCAGATCCTCAAGGCAGTGAGGCACAACTCATGCCACCTTACTCTAGGCTGACTCTTTGCAGAGTGACAGCTGACAGACTCAGATCCCACAGCTTTCCTACAGACCTTGAAGCAGTCAGGAAACCCCTTACAATTAAAGTAGTAGCTTGTAATTGTAACAGTTTGAAAAATACCACAGAAATGTTTTTCTCTTATAAAAATGACCTGTTTTGACATTATTAAAATGAATCGAGAAAGGCAAAATGGTTCATTCAGATGGTTCCCCATAAAAAATGTCAAAATGGACACATTCCCAGAAAATGTTTCGATTTCTATGAAGCTGCATTTTCTCCTGGAAAACTGTTTTGTATTTTGACTAGCTCTCGTCTAAACTGACAGCTTGTGATGGGGCACATGCACCCCACACTGGCAAGGAGGGGGTTAATGAGGGCCTGTGGACCCATTTGGGCCCTCCTGCTACACCTGCATAGGATTGCCAACCTGCCAGGATGTCCTGGAGTCTCCAGGAATTAAAGATTAATCTTTAATTAAAGATTATGTTCTGTGATGAAACCTCCAGGAATACATCCAATCAAAACTGGCAACCCTACACCTGCAGCAGATGTCAGGCACGGGAAAGGGAGTTAAAAGAAAGAGACCTAGCCCACTTCAGGGCTGGCCAGGAAGGAAAGCAAAGCTTCACTTCTCTTATGTGAGAGAAGTCCAGAGACTGAGGTAACTTGCCAGTATGACAAGCCAGAACAGATGGCCAGTGAAAGGGACGGCCAGACCCTGTCAGAGTGGCCAGAGTATTGGTTATAGGAAGTCAAGCCCTGAACAGAAGGGTGGGGTCCCACACTGAGGGTTCATCGGATGACCGTGTTCTGAGTCGTGGCTTTTTCTGATTTTTGTCAGACCTTAACAAGTGTGCCTTGGTTGGAGGACAACGTTGACCCTCACACGAGACAGTGATCAATCAGTGGAGACCTGTGGCTGGGTGAGTTGTAACTGGATGGGCCATCAGGGGGCGCCAGAGGCAAACCCGATCACCAGCCGTGTCTAGAAGCTGGTCAAGTTACAGCAGACTGTAACTTGACCAGTTTTGAGTGTATTAAAGCCAGAGTGGCCTTGTCTTCACTAGACTCTTCCTCTGTGTTTGTTAGAATACGTTTCTGTGCTAACATCACCCCTTTTAGCAGGCAAGACCTGCTTAACATTTTGGGTAGATCTACACTGCAAAAAACCCTGGTGTGTTCTTAACGCGTTTTATCTTGAATGAGCAGCTCCAGTTCAGTCCCAGGATCCTCTGTAGCTGCTAACCCAAATTAAAAGCCAAACTTCTGTGTCATCACTGCTATTCAAAGCCAAGTTAGCTAATGGGGGGTAAGAACACATCTTGGGGGTCAGGGCCGGTGCAAGGATGTTTTGCGCCCTAGGCAAAACTTCCACATTGTGCCCTTCCCCTCCATGCCCGCGTCCTGAGGCACTCCCCTTGCGGCAGCTCCCCAGCCCCTACCCTCCACCCTGAGGCAACCCCCCCTGCTCCAGCTCAACCCTCCTCTGAGCATGAGCACCCCGAGCATACCGTGGCTGCTTCACTTCTGCCGCCTCCCAGGCTTGCGGCGCCTAAGCTGATTGGCGCACAAGCCTGGGAGGGGGGAGAAGTGAAGCAGTTATGACGTGCTCAGGGAGGAGGCAGGGCAGGGGTGAGTTGGGGCGGGGAGTTCCCCTGTGTGCCGCTCTCCCCCACTTCTTTGCTGCAGGTGGCCCTCCCCGCACTTCCCTGCCCAGCTCCCTCTGCCTAAATGCCAGCGGCGATGGGGCGACCAAAGATCCGGCTGGCATGGTCACTGCTGAAGAAAATGGTGCTCCCTCAAATGCCAGCACCCTAGGTGACCGCCAAGGTCACCTAAATGGTTGCACCGGCCCTATTAGGGGTTTTGTGCAGTGAAGACATTCCCTTTGAAAGGACCAAATTAGACCTTCCCTAGACTAGAAAAAGAGGTGATTTTTGATGAAGTCAGCTAACTCTAGCCATCTTAACTTGACTGGAAACCCCACAGGGCCACAGAATAAGACATTTAGCTCTATTTTAGCAGGGAGAGTTATGGCTCTGCTACAAGTTCTGACTCAGTTTACTATGTGCTAAAGTACAATTGTTTGAGTTCTTGATCTTGTCTTCACTGAGAAGAATGAGGGTGTTCAGAACTGGAGTTAGCTAACACTTCTTGGTGCAGCGAAGACAACGCCTTAGAAGATGTTACAGTCAGGATTGTGACAAAGACGGTCAGGACCAAGACTCAGAGAAGGGTCAAACTTGAGGCTGAGGGAAGTGGAGGAGTTCGTAGTCAAATTCCAGGCTTGGAGTCAGAGTCAGGTTTCAGGGTTCCGGTCAGGAGGCGAGGTACAAATCAAACTGAGGTCGAAGCCAGGAGTTCAAGAGCAGGAATCATCATGATAGCTACAGGAGACTCATGCTGTTCCTGGACACTTCCTGGAATGCCCCTTGGGTTTATATAATGTGGGGAAACTCATGAGGTTACTGTCTGTCAGAACACTTCAGGCAGAACTTCCTGTGTTCTGTATCCACAGTGGGTTATTAGTGGAGAGCAAGTTAGTTATAGCTGCTGCTGGTTCTTACAGTTAATTAGAAGCCAGGTAACTTTCTGTAACATTGCTCCATTAAATCCTAGGTCTGGTCTACCCTTTAAATTTAGGTCAACATCCCTACAGCGCTCAGGGAGGTGAAAAATCCACATCGCTGAATGAGGGAGCAATGCCGACCTAGCAGCAGAATACTTCTGTTGACCTGGCTACTGTCGCTCAAGGAAGTGCTGTTCCTACACCTACAGAGTTCTGCCAGCATAGCTACAGCTCTGTTGCTGGGCCATGCTAGTCCTTGTAGCCTAGATGTGCCCTAGTCTAGACAAGGCCTAGGGGACAGATCCACCATTGTCCCTGTACCTTGTGTGGTCATCCACACCAGAGTAAAAGGATCCGAACCAAAAGGGTGCTGATTTGCACTGGAGTGCTTGGTAAATAGTCCTGTAATTTCCACATCGGCTTGGTGGGGAGGATAACTCTGAAATCCTGAACGGGGCTGAGAAACAGGGCTGGAGGTTCAGGTACAAAAATCTTTATCTGACCAAGTGCCTCACAGCTTAGATTGCCAGCTCTTTGGGGCCCATCTGTTCTGTGTATTGTGCAGCACTTAGTCCCTAGGGGCCCTGGTTTGTGACTGTAGCTGCTAGACCTTGCAGGAATACAAATAGTTCCTAGTAAGAGCTCGGACCTGTCCTATGGTGTCAGAGATGAGAGAAGAGAAGGGGAAAAGTCCCTGAACGTTCATTTGAAATTGAAAACTAAGTTTGGTTCAATTGTGCTGGGGATCCTTTTGGGTTCGCTGTCCAAAGAGGTTTATGAACCAGAGCATTTCCGAGGGTGAATCCTGACAAAGTGCCAACACTTGGCACAAGCAGCCAGTGTCCGACTGCATAGTTATAACCTCCTCCGTTCCCACAGATTGGGATCCAATCAGAGGCTGGGAACAATATCACATGACCATTGTAACTTACCAACAAAAGCAGTCCTGGATTGGTGTCCGTGTGGGGGTGGAAGTCTGCGGGTTATGTTAATTGATCGTGCCTGTAAATGTTGTGAAGTTTAAAGTGGCTTTCCCAAGTTACTGGGCTCAGTACAGGAAGAATGGGGGGAAGAAGTTCTCTGGCTTGTACTCTGCAGGAGGTCAGACTAGATGGTCATGGCCAAGAGGCTCCACAGCAGAGTTTATGAAGAGAAGAAAGGACAACACTGGGTGATCAGATCACCCCCTGTGAATTACTGGCTGTGCTCTGCTAGTGGGTAACTTTCATGGGGTGTGTGGGTGTTCCATACCAAGCCTATGGTATGGAGATCCCAAGCCAGGCACATTTGCCAAGGAGAGGAACTGCAAGCAAACCACCTTACTTTGCCTCCTGGAAAGTATGCAGATTGCTTCTTGCTCAGGATTACATTTATAAATAGCAGCCTGGCACATGCTGCTGCTTCTAGCCTCCTCCCTCCAGCCATTACAGAGTAAACTAGAAAGTGTGAGAGAGAGACATATACGTGCAGAAAGAGACAGAGGGAGGAAGAGAAGCAGAGAAGGAGAAGAAAAAGGGAGAGAGACATACACATAATATGAGAGAAAAAGAAGAGGTGGAAACACAGGGAACAAGGCAAGCAAGCTGCAGTGTCTTTAAGGCTCTTAACCCAGAGCTAAATAATTGTGCTGCACTGTGTGTTGTGTACTCAATTTGCCCTGCTATTGATCCCAGTTAGTAAATAGGAGCTGCGAGCCCAATAAAAATTATTTATCCTCCCCAATTCCTTAATCCGGATCCGATCCCCTCATTAAGGTGATTGACGACGCTGACAGGCGGAACACTGCTCAAACTCCTTCCTGTGCTGTTAGCAACTTTCGGTTCCCTTCTCCAGCTCCCATCACCTCTTGTTAATGATACTATTGATCTAGCCCTGGCTAGTGATTCGCTGATAATTCAAAGCCCATCTGGGTCTCCAACTTGCTTGTAAAACACCCCACTGAAAGCAGGCTGCTGTGGTCCGGGAGGCATGGAGCAGCCCAGGTGCTCAGAGGCTCTGCCTGCTGTTTCTGTGGCTTTTCCCAGCCCCCTTGTTGAGCAGGTTGGGTCGTGCTGGCACAGCCCATAGATCCTGTATCTCCTCACCGTTGCTCTTTCAGGAAGGCATTTTATTGGCCAGAAGGCAGAATCCCCAAGTGCCATCTCCTTGTCCTCCCAGCCCCCACACAAACATCTCCCCAGAGCACCCGCCCCACTCTCGCCCCTGCATCCCTCTCTCCATCAGATGGCCCCATGGAACAGGCCATTATGCTGTCACTTTGCTGAGATGCTGCATTCTGAGTTGGGCACCTGGAGCACTGGCAGCGCAGACTCCCCCACCATGTGCCTGACCCCTGCCCTGGAGGGTCAAAGGGATTTCAGTGTCCACGGCCCAGCCAGTCATTGAGGGCTGCCTTCAAGGGGGTCAGTGAGTGCAGATGGCCTTGGTGGACTTGGGGATGTGGCACAGACCGGAGGTTTCCCAGCTGTCACTCCCGGGGATGAGTTTTGGCCCCTGCTGATCTAGGTGGCAGAGATGGTGGCAGGCTTCCTGTCTGCCATCCATCCAGCCCTCCTCAGTGACATCCTTCCCTGCCTGAGAGCTGCTCAGATGACTGAGACTCTGGGGAGAGCTATAGCCTGGATTCCAGGGCTGCTGAGCCCCAGCCAGGACTTAAGGAGACCTCTGTGGTGTCTGGGAGCTAGACAGCCAGGGAGAGCCCTAGAATTGTCTGTGTCCAGCAGCCTCAATACAGGATCCCTTTTGTATTCGCTGTCCCCAAGTCCTGCCTTTTCCCTGCCATACCAGATGCTACAGGGCTAAATCTAGCCTGCCTTTATGCCAGAGGCAGGAAGAAGCAACAATCTCCCCTTCACCAAAGGAACCTGCCATGAGCGAGTGGCGCTGGTTGTGGAGAAGGCTTGGCCAAGGTGCTGGGTGCATATGCTAAGCCAGGGCAAGGCCTCCGCAGCGTCCACCTGGTCCTATGATGTCTTCAGCAGATGTTAAAGCTGTTTCCTCACCCCTTCAGGGCAACATGTTCTGCCAGGACCCAGGGCATAGCAGGACACTCAGCTTGTCTACACTAGCTATTGCTCTGGAACAATGGCAGAAGCCCCCATCTACAGAAGCTTTGCCATTATGTTGTTGAGACCAGTTCTGAGCAAGGTCACTTAGCCCAGTGGGAGTCCAGCCTTGCTCCATCACTGCTCTAACCACTGGCGGTAGTAACCGTGGGAAACATGGGGAAAATTTAAGACAAAGCCTTGGAACCGCCCACATAAACAGAGGAAATGGGCTTGTTTTCCCTGGTTTACTATATTTTGCGGTGGGCCATCCCTAGGGTGGCTCCATCAGGTGTGGGATGAGAGACACTCAAGAGTAGCAAGGGTGTCTTCATCATCACAACATATAGCTGGCTTGGCATCTCTCTTAGGCCAGAAACATTGTGGCTGACTTGGCAGGATGAGTGCTGAGGAGCCCTTCCTGTGAAGTGCTGGGAGGCTGGATGGGATGGCATTGTTGGATACCACCAGACCGTAATCCTATAGAGGGGCAAGCTACTTGTACCCAGAAGCCCTGGGCATCCTCAACATCTCCAAACTAGCCCTTGTGGCTCTGAACCAGTGGGGCCTGCAGAGACCCTTCCATCCTTCTCTGCAGTGCCATAGCCTAGAAGTAGACAGTTTCAACTCTAACATCTTGACATTGGCCAAGAGACATCACCTCACAATGGGACATCTCTCCTGCAAGTGTTGCTCTCAAGGGCAGCAAGTCCCTGGGCATGATGACTGCAACAGAGATGGTAAAGCAGGTGGGGAGGTGGAGGATGGAGAAGGCACGGAGACAGGAAAGAGAGCAAGGGTTGGATCCCTGAACACTACATGGATTTAAAACCCAGACGTAACAATGACCCTGAGATTGGCTGATAACTTGCAGCTCCAGCTGAAGACAATGGGATTTGCACATGCTCAGCACTCAATTTGGGCCTACGTGAGTCCAGGCATTAAACCATGCACCACAGTATGGCACCAGAAAGATCACCAGCAGCCCTCCAAGATGGCATGACCAGAGAATGAGTTCAAGAGGTTTTCCCAGCCACTCTCATGATGGGGGTTGGGTTGGTCTGCACCCAGACATGGATTACCCAAAGGTGAAGGAAGAGAACGTCTTGGTCCTTCTTCTGATGAGAGCCAGTGACCAGCCTCCCCTGGCCTCTGGGGAGCTCTTTATTGCCACGAAGTTAACAAAAGAAAATTTCCATGCAATTGACCTTTAAGTATCAGATAATTTATCGTGTGTTTACCCACAATGACACCGGGTCCCTGCTGGGGATTTAATTACTAACCCAGATTGTTCCAATAAAGTTGCAGGGAGGCAATTACTAGGTGATATTTATGATCAGGTGTAAATATCGCCTTCCTTTTGCATTTACATTTGTTATTTTTTTCCTCTATCCCCCACTTCTTTCAAGATCAAACAGGTGCCTTATATCTGCTGACTGTGATGGCCAGTGGGAGCATGCAGACCTGTTGGCTGGGAGGACCCAGCATGGCTTCTGCTCCAGGATCCCAAGCTGTGATTGTTGTGTAATGTCGAGTGGCCCCATGGAGCAGTGCAGACACAAACGGGCCCTGGGAGGAGGTCACTGTGTCACAGGGGCTTTGGTGGGGGGTTTAAAGGTAGAATGAATGGCAGAGGTAGGAAGAGCTGTGCAGAATGCCCCATCCTCCCAAGGAGAAAATCAGTGCTGGGTGCAATTGTGCTTTAGGGCCATGATGCTCTCCATCCAGAGATGCTTTGCAGGCTCCCAATGGCTGGGGAAAGTCCTTGGCAAATTGGGCCATGAGCTTATCAGCTACGAGGATCTGTGTCTGCTCAGTGCGGGCCTGGGAGCTGCCAAGGAAAAAACAAGTAGACACTGGAAGAGGCTGTACTGGCTCAATGCACTGACATGGGACTTGGGTGCTGAGCCCTGGGAGTGGCGGGGCTGAGGCAGGGGTATGCTTCTCTGACAGATAGCACTGACCCCATGCCTCCACCTAGTTTTAGGGGGCCCTGCAGTAGGGGAGGCATCATCTTTCAGATGATGCATAAAAGAGGATTCTTGACTTCTGCTCCTGGCCCTTTTCATATGAGTTGAGGTGTTAACCCTGCTGGGCTGGCCAGATTCCAGCCGAACCAGTGAAAATATTCTGCTGTTGCTTCACTTAGATAAGGTTGTCCTCTTCCTGTCCTGTCCCAAGCTGCTCTGTAGCATGGCTAGTATTCTCATAACTGATGCTTCATCCCACCTGAGTGATGGCTGCATTTAGGTGCTAGGTGAAATGATCTCTCTGCTGCAGGTATTATCTGCCATTACGAAAAGCAGTGGGACATGCCTCAAAAAACCAATCGTCCTCTGAACAGGATGGGATGGAGTAGCCATCCCTCACATGCACAAAGCCAAGGCTGCTGTCCCGGCCCAGGGAGCAGGGTGACTTGTCACTGAGACACAGCAGTAAGGCACATAGTGATAAGATTCGGAGCGTGCCTGTGTCTTGGGGGAGAGAGGCAAAAGGGTCAGCTGGAGTCCAGAGAAGTGAAGAGCACAGGAGGCAGGAGCAGGCAATCGGGGCATCAGGTGAAGCATCAGAAGGGGAGTTAGCTCAGCTCAGCCGCTGTCTCTGTCGATGCTCTCGCTCACAGATGCCAGTAGTTTGCTCTAATGAGGCCATCCTACATCTGCTCCTGTCCCGCTCTGCTGTGAGGTGTGTTCTAGAGCCTCTGCCAGTCTCTAATTCCTGCACTGTGCCCTGATGACTGAACTGGGGAAAGCAACCAACCTCCAGATGATGCCTCCTCACTACGTACCTCCCAACAGGTCTGCACCATGTTGTCAGCTGATCCACTGATGTGTTTAATCTGCCTGGCAGTCTGGTTCCCCACACATACGGGGGGAACGACAGTTTGTGTCCTCGCCACATGTTTGATTCCTTCAAGAACATCTATTTTTAACTTGTATTTGTCATGCCGGGCTTGCCAGGGATACACAAGAACATACAGCGTGCGAATCACGGAAGGCCAAGGCATTTAAAAATAAACCCGGGCTTCATTAAAGAGCATCTGATGCCTCCTGCACAACACTGAGAGACATTCTATTTCAGAATAATTACATGCTGCTTTCGCATCTCCACCATGGCTGACTCTTCCGTGCTTCTTCATTGTCAAGGAGATACGGCCATTTGCATGAACACAGGAACTGGGGTTCTGAAGGGACCATCTTCTTTCACTGCTTGTCATTCACTGAGGACAGAAAATGTATGCACAAAAGGACTAACCACGTAATCTATACCCACCCTTGTCCAACTCTGCCAGAGAAGATTACAGGTCCAGCATGCAATACTACATCGACGTGGCCTCCCTTGGGCCATCCAGGGGGCTGTCTTTGGGACCCAAATGGCCATTGGAAGGTCTCATGAGTTCCTCTTGCTACAAGGAAGCAGTGGTGGACCCTTGGCTTGGTGTCAGTGGACAATTCTTCCTGGGGAGCAGGCATAAGAGTTTCCCAGCACTAGCAGGACCCGGAGTAGCTGGATGTCATGCAGCTAAACACATAACCCACACAAAAGCACTGGCCTGAAAGAAAAGCCCAGACATGAGGGGATAGAGGAGCCCCCAAAGCCCACTGCAGTCAGTGGAAAGACTCTCATGGGTTTCACTGGGTACAGGATCAGGCTCCAGCTTTCAAGGTTCACAAATGGGTCTGATGATGGAAGGAGGAGATGCAATGGGGAGGTAGTACTGGGCAGCCTCCAAGGTCTTCTCTGCCCCTACAGTCACAGGTGCTGAGGCCCATGGAGTCAGTAGCAACTCAGGGCATTCAGCACCTCTCCACTTACACCCGCAAGCCAGCACTTGCCACAGGAGCCCCTGTGCCTCAGGGTCAGGTATCCAGTCTGAGGCACCTAGCGCTGAGCACCACCAGCTTTAATTACAGTGAATGGGGAGCTGAGGGTGCCAGCACCCCTGAAAATCAGGCCCAGGGAAAACAGAGGTGCCCCAAATCCAAGGCTACTTTTGAAAATGCTGGTCCTCATGGTGTCATAATCCTCAGCTGTGATATCACCTGCTGCTGCTGTGGAGATGGTTGTGAGGTCATGGACATCACATGGGGAAGAAGCCATGTCACAGTTTTCTATGAGCTTCATAGCACAGGCAGAATGGCTGGCTGGGTAGGCAGCATTCTGCAGCCCTAAATCCAGCAGGTATGAGCAGAAAAAGCCACAGTAAGTAATCACCAGCGATCATTCCTCCTCGAGGACTTAGCTCAGTTGCATGGAGAGCTTCCTGGTGAGGCTCCTAAGGCAATTCCTAACCTGGACAGGGATCTCCTGTGCGTGGTCAAAAGGGAGAGGAATTCAGTATGCCACTGGTGTTCTCAGTCACCCCACCGTCAACTCTGGCTTGACAAGCAGTGTAACAGTGAGTAGACCATGACCCTAAAGCAGGAGTGGGCAAACTTTTTGGCCTGAGGGCTACATCTAGGTATGGAAATTGTATGGCTAGCCAAGAATGCTCACAAAATTGGGAGTTGTGGTGCCAGAGGGGGTGAGGGCTCCAGCTGGGGATGCGGGCTCTGGGTTGGGGCCAGAAATGAGGAGTTCTGGTGTGGGAGGGGGCTCCAGGCTGGAGCAGGAGGTTGGGGTGTGGAGGGAGGGTGAGGGCTCTGGCTGGGGGTGCAGGCTTTGGGATGGGGCTGGGAATGAGAGGTTTGGGGTGCAGGAGGGTGCTCCGGGCTGGGACTGAGGTGTTGGAGGGCGGGAGGGGGATCAGGGCTGGGGCAGGGGGTTGGGATGCGGGAGGAGGTCAGGGGTGCAGGCTCCGGGCAGCGCTTACCTCAAGCAACTCCCGGAAGCAGAAGTATGTCCCTCCTCTGGCTCCTATATGGAGGTGCGGCCAGGTGGCCCTGCGCACTGCCCCATCCACAGGCACCGCTCCTGCAGCTGTCATTGGCCATGATTCCTGGCCAATAGGAGCTGCAGTGCTGGCACTTGGGATGGGGGAAGCGTGCAGAGTCCCCTGGCTGCCCCTATGGGTAAGAGCCAGAGGGAGGACATGCTGCTTCTTCCAGGAGCCGTGCAGAGCCACGGCACACACAGAGCGGGGCAAGCCCCTGACCCCACTCCCTGGCGGGAGCTCGAGGACTGTATTAAAAGGTCTGATGGGCCAGATGCGACCCACCTGCCGTAGTTTGCCCACCCCGGACATAAAGGGTCTGCTGGGGTGTATATGGTGAGCAGGATTGGGCCCTTCACAGTTTCCTGCTGATGAAGCACACAGAAGGTTGGGGGTCACTGCAGTTTGTTTACGGGCAATGTAGACACCACCCAAGGTCAGAGGCCATTGGCAGACTGGCTTCCGGAGGACCATGCTTCCAACTGGGTCGCACGGTAAGGCAGTGTGTTTTTTTTTCAAGAGCCCTTTTGTGGCTGTCTGTGTAACCGGTGTGTGTTCTCGTGCCTTCCAACCCTCAGTCGCGTCCTCTTCTCAGAACAGTCCTGCTGTTTGTCTGCGGAGTTAATGAGGTTTAATTGTTCATGCTGTTTGCAGTTCTAGCCCATTGGGATTATCGTTCAGCCCTTGCATTGCCTGAGCTTTGTTGAGCTCTCCCCCTCCTGCCCTTTGCTCAGTGGTGCCTTCTGGGGCCATTCTCAGCCAGCTCCCTTATGGACGCTATTTGTGGAGGACTCTGAGGACTTCTCTAAGCCTTATACCTCTGTGATGGGCAGTGCCAGCGTCCCCCTAAGATGGGCTGTGCCAGCGTCCCTGTGACAGGCTGTGCTAGCATCCCTCTGTGAAGGGCTGTGCCAGTGTCCCCCTGTGACAGGTTGGGACAGTGTCACCCTGCGAAGGGCTGTGCCACCATCCCCTCATGACGAACTGGGTCAGTGTACTCACATGATGGGCTGTGCCAGCATCCCCGTGATGGCCTGTGTCAACGTCCCCCATTACAGGCTGTGCCAGCATCCTCCAATGACAGGATGGGCCAGTGTCACCCCACGATGGGCTGTGGCAGCATCTCCCTGTGACAGGCTGTGCCAGCATCCACCATGACAGACAGTGGCAGTGTTCCTCCGTGATGGGCTGTGTGAGTGTCCCTCCATGACAGGCCATACCAGCATCCCCTGTGACAGGATGGGCCTGTGTCTCCCCGCAATGGGCTGGGCCAACATCCCCCCCTGACGGTCTGTGCATCCCCCTATGTGATAGGCAGTGCCAGTGTCCCCCCATGACGGGCTGTCCGAGCATCCCCCTGTGATGGGCTGTGCCAGCGTTGCCCCATGACAGGCTGGGCCAGTGTCACCTCGCAATGAGCTGGGCCAGCGTCCCCCCATGACGGACTGGGCCAGCATCACCCCTGTGACATGCTGGGTCAGTATACTCTCTTAATGGGCAGTGCCAGCATCCCCCCATGACAGCCTGTGCCAGTGTCCCCCATTATAGGCTGTGCCAGTGTCCTCCTGTGATGGCCTGTGCCAGCGTCCCCCTGTGACAGGCTGTGTGTCTCTCCCCCGATGTCATGTGTCATGAAGTCTATGGCAGACTCCCACCACAACATCACCCTTGTTGCTCTCGCCTTTGATCTCAACCCAAAGACTCTCAACAGGCTTTTCTCCAGTTTCATACTGGAGCTCTGAGCAGCCATACTGCTCTCTTACATACAGTGCAGCTCATCCACCTTTTCTCCCCTGCCTGTCCTTCCTGAACAGTTTATACCCATCCATGACAGTGCTCCAGTCATGTGAGTTACCCAGCCATGTCTCTGTTATTCCAAACACATGTAACCCTTCTGCCCCTCTGAATTTGGCAGCAACAAGGGCCGGGTTCAGTATCCAGGGGTTCTGTTTCAATAACACAATGCCAAACCAGCTCGAGCCCCCACCCAGTGACCTGGGAAAATCTTAACCACACCCTGGGTGCCTCAAAGAGCAATGTTTCCCCTCTCGCAAGCACAGAGTCCGTGCTGTAGCAGAAAAAGTTTAATTACATGAGATAACAACACAACTAAATTGGGAAAACACCTAACTAGAGTCCTAGACCAAATTCGCGCGCAAAGACCACCCCAGGAAATTGGAGCGTTGCCTTTTCCCCTGGGCTCTTTGATCCAGCAGCCCCCCCCACAAATCACCCACATCCCAAAAGTCCCACAATCAAAAGTCTCTGTCCTGGTCATGCACCCCAAAGTTCAAGAGTCTATCCGCAGAGTCCCTCCCCCAGCCTGGGTAGAAGGGCACCTTACGTGGTCCGGGCCAAACTCCTGCTCTCCTGGTTCTGCTTCCCGCTTCTCCAAACTGCTTAGCTTTACCAGCCACTCCACTCTGTCCTCCAGCCGTTCCTCACAAACTGCTCCGCTCCACCAGCTCTCGCCTCCAACCAGCTGTCCTGTAGCTGCGCCTTGTCCCTGCAAACTGCTCGGCTCTGCTTGCTCTGGGCCTTCACCTGTCCCAGCACTACTCCGCTCTGCCAGCCGTTCCGCTCACCAGCTTGCCCTGATCCGCTCCAGCCGTCCCCGCCAGCTGCTCTGTCCACAGTATAGCTTCGGCCCCCCACTAGTTAGCCACATATCATCTCCAGCTCAGTATTCAGCCTTAGTAATTTCAGCTCTTAAGTAGCCGAGTTCCATGCGGTGCACCCAATCGTAGCCTAAAAGTGAGTCAGCTCAGAAACCTGTACACACATTCTTTAAGTGAAAAAAATCAATTTGACATCCAAGCAGTCGAGAGAGGAAGGGGTGAACGCTTGGGTTCTGGCTCCAGCAAGAAGATACCACCACCAGGCGACAAATACCGTCCCCGCTCTCTCTCAATTCACTGGGTTTTGGAACCCATGTCCCTTGTCTAGCAAGTACCACCCAACTGAGGTTGAGTCATTTCTGTCACAAAGCAGTCCCACAGCTTGGTAGTCTGGGATGGGGTGGGCGTGCCTATGCAAATATTTGAGATTCGCATTCCAGACATTCTTTCCACACTTCCCATACTTCACCACCAGATGTCAGGGTACAGCTCATCCTGACTCTGCTTACACACATCATAGTTCCTTGATTGTGCCAGGACTTAAAGTTCTTCCTGTTTGTTTCCTAGGCTTCTTGCATTCGTGTACAGGCACCTAAGGTAACTAGCTGATTGCCCTGCTTTCTCCATATGAATCAGGAGGCTTCCCCTGTTGCACCCTCCTCCTTGTGTTTCTTCCCAGTATCCCACTTCCTCTCTTATCTCAGGGCTTAGGTCACCATCCCCCAGTGAAACTAGTTTAAAGCCCTCCTCACTAGGTTAGCCAGCCTGCCTGCAAAGATGCTCTTCCCTCTCTTCATTAGGTGGATCCCATCTCTTCCTAAGTTTGTCCTGGACTCCAGTGCTAACCTAATGCAGCCCCTGGCAGGAGACCTGGCTGGTTTCTTGCGCCCACTTGGAAGGCACTGCTGCTCTCCCAGTGAATGGTGTGCTAGCTAAGTCTCCTGTTCCCACCTGCACACGCTGCTGGCTGAGTGGTCTCCCCACTAATTCCATAAACTAACCACGGCCGAAGCACTGAGTATGCGCTTGATGCAGAGAGAGCCTGGGAAACTGGAGACTGCAAAAAGGTTAATTACTCTGGAATTGATTAATTTATGACCTCAGCAAATCTCTGTTTTTTCGCAAGCAAGATGCTTTTTGGAGAGCAGCTACAAATGGCATATGGCTCCTTTAAACCCAGCTCTGGTTCCAGCCTGGGCAGGTTACAGGCCAGGATACCACCAGGAAAGCAAATCCACAGTTAGTTTGTGAAGTTTCACCCCTAGGCATATGGATGCAGCCCAAGCAATGAATGGTATTCACTGGTGTCTGTTTCACCCCCAGCTGCCCCAGGTCTCTCTCCAGCTCACACAACTGCTAAGAGAGACCTTCCCGTCTCAATTGCTGTCCCTGGGCGTGATTGTGGGCCAAGTGCAACCCAGTCAGGGCCGCCCCACAACATTTTGGCACCTGAGGCGGGGAGCTCAAATGATGCCCCTCTGCCCCCTCACTTGGGCCAAAACTTTGGAAGGTCTCAGTTCTGCCTTCTTCCTGTTCTATTCCTCTCATGGTACTGCTCTGCTACCTATCCCAGTAAAGGAGATCTAACAACTTAAAATGCCTTGTTCCAAAATTTTAAGTAACACTTAACATTCAAACACTTGAACAGCAAATGTAACTTTTCTTGTCTGCATAATAAACACTGGCATTTGTTTCTGTTTGAATAATCAAAATGGTGCTTTCTGTGTCTTCTTGGTTGCAAAGATTTGAACTGCTTCCTGCTGAAGGTCCACAGTCTGGGCCAGCACATGCTCTATTGAGATGGTTGCAAAGCCGACCAGCCTCTCCAGTGTCATTGTGGAGTGTAGATGTGTTTTTATTAACTTCAGCTTGGAGAAGCTGAGTTCTCCACTGGCAACTGTTACAGGAAGTGTTAGAAGTATGCACAGAGCAATAAAAGCATTTGGAAAGAGGGTGTTCATCATATTTGTGCACATATATTCCAGAACAGCCTTTGGAGTTGATCCTGCTGAAATGGTATCTTGAACAGGGCTGGCTCCAGGTACCAGCATCCTGCTCCTTGTCCCCTCACTAACCCCCAGAGTTCCCACCCCCAACCACCACCCCGGGACCCCTCCCCTGCTCCCTGTCCCCTGACTTTCCCGACCCCTATCCACCCCCCCGCTGAGTCCTGACAGACCCCTGGAATGCCTATGATCCAACCCCACCCCGTTCCCTGTCCCCTGACCACCCCCCCAACCTCTGCCCCCTCCCTGTGCCCTGATTGTCCCCGGGACTCCTTGCCCCTTAGCAAACCCCCTCTCGGCCCTGGCCCCTTACCCCCGGCTCCCCCCTCACCCAGTGCCTCAGCCCATCCAGGAGCTTCCCTTGACAGCTGCAGCGTGGCTCCGGCGGGGCCCCTGAGCCCTTCACTGCTCGGAGTTGCTTGGTAAGGGGGCGGGGCTGTGAGTTCCAGCGGGGCCTGAGTTCCCTCCGCTCAACCTGGAGCTTGCAGCCCCTCTCCCTTACCACACAGCTCTGAGCGGAGAGGCGCTCAGGGGCTCCGCTGGAGCCACGCTGCAGCTGTCCCGGGAAGCTCCTGGATGGGCTGAGGCTCCGGGAGAGGGGCGGAGGCGGGGTCGAGTCTGGCTGGGGCTGGGGAGGGAGTGTCAGCCATTCTCATGGGGGCCCCTGCGGAGCCTGGGGCCTAGGGCAAATTGCCCCACTTGCCCCCCCCTCGGACGGCCCTGCTGGTCCATGAGGAAAGCTGCACCCTTGGTGGCATGGGCCTAACCCTGCCTAGAAGGAACAGCTACATCCAGAGCCGCTGTCAAGCTCACCTTGATGTGAGTGCATCATCGACATCCCGGCAGCATCCCACCCCTCACTACAGCATGCTCAGCTGCCCCGTCCTGACCTGTAGCCCCTCTGCTATCCCAGCCTGGGATCTGCCCCCAGCTCTGATGAACCCAGTAGAGAGTGAACTAGGAGGCCCCATGCTGGGGCCCAACAGGGGTGCTGGAGCGGGGGGTGAAGCCGGTGCAGAGGGAAGGGCAGGTAGGGGGATTGGTGGAGATAGTGTCACAGGCCCAAGGACTCCCTCCTTCAGGGAGTCCTTTGGGAAGGCAGATCAGCATTGTATGTTGCTATTGTGGTTGTAAGCATTGCCAGGAATTTCAGGGGGAGGGAAGAGAAGGTCAAAGGTGTAAATGTGGAATGGAAGATTCCTTTACAGGTAGCAAAAGGCCAAGAGGGGAAAAAAGGAAGAGAACAGAGAACAGGTTAACTTAACACTGTATCTAGCTAGCTCAGTCCAATGATAAGATGCTACTCTGGCCCCAGTCCAAGGTCATGGAAATTTGCAGCAGAGTTTATTTCTTACTCAGCCACAGACAGCCATGAGAAAAGAAAAAGTACTCTGAACCAGGGCTGCAGAGATGGAAAACACAGGCGAGACGATGAGGGGTGTGGGGAAGAAGCTGAGCTGTGTGTCCTTGGAGCTGGTGTGTTTTGGGGAAAGCTGAAAAGGCCTCGGAAAGCCAGTTTGGACTGGTACAAAGAGCACCAGGAACAGAGGGCCCTGGACAAAAACACTCCCCAAAAAACCCAGGACTTAAACACTCTCCCAAGAGCCAAAGCAAGTAGGAGATTACAGCAGACCCTGGACGACCTGGACCTAGGACAGAACTCCCATCCACCCTACCCCCTCTTCTTACATTACACCCAGGCTTGGCCAGTCGTGGGTAGAGCATGTGTGAGTATGAAAGTGGGTTAGGGCTTGGGGCATTAACGATTTCTTCCTTCCTCTGCGTGATATGGGAAGCACCCATCACTCTCCACTGTTATTTTATTATTTTATGAATAAAGCTTTAAAATTTAAGTCCTTGGTGTATTTCGTCATCTCCTCCCCAAATGATCTTGTGGCCTCAGGTTGATCACCTGATGCCTCAGGCAGATTGGAAACTGAAATCTGTCACAGTAGTTCAGCCATAGGCAGCAGCCAGAGAGGCTGTGTTCCCTTCTCCGCTCACTCAGGCTGCAGGGAAATGGGGAAGAAGGCAGAGCCTCAGCAAAGGGAGCAGGCCCTTGACCAACCCAGACTGGAAGCTCTCTGAGGCAGGGATTGTCTGCCCAACGACCTCCTGCTCCCTGACTGGGGACTTACGGCACAAGTCCTCCTCTTCCACAACACAAGTCCTCCTCCTCCGCCCCCCTCCCCTCCCCAGGGATCTGATCCCACCCCCGCCCCCGCTATCTGGGGTTTCTCAAGCAGGGTAGTTTTGTGCTGCCTCCTAACTAGCCCTTATTGTTGGTGTGTGCGTAGCTGGGGTCTCCCTGCACCGCCCCCTCACACAGTGCAGCCTGGCTCCCAGGCAGCCTTGGCTCTGCCCTCCCCACAGGGGAAAAGTGCGCATTACTGCCTTGAAAGGGAGTGAAGGGATCTCGGTAAACACAGGCAAAGAAGAACTGAGCCTGGGTTGGGAGAGAGCCAGATTGGTTCCTGGGATGGAGGTGACAGTATCCACAGGACCCACCACACTCAAATCGCTATGATACAGAGATGTGCCCCGTCTGGATCTCACGATGGATTTAGACTCTCCCTTAGGACCCTCAGAGGCACAGCCTGGCCTCGGTGTGCTCCATGGCAGAGACAATGACTGAGGACAGCCATTCACCAGACGACCTTAGGATGCCCCTTCCACCTCAAGCAAAGGGCCCAGCCAGAGGGCTCTGCTATTGCTGTCTTGCAGGAAAATGGTTGCAAAGCCCATCTTGTGAGTTTACTTGGTAACTACTGTGCCGCCAGTGGTCCCTTCTCCAGCAAGGACCCATTCTGGTTCTCTGTCCATCTTGTTATAACACGCAGACTAATTGTGTTGGTGACAGCACAGATCCACTGTAGGACATGGATCACTGAGCCATTCTCCCAATGCGTTTGCATGCATTTGTTTCTTGCATGTCCCAGGCAGCCACGCAGTGACACAGGATCCTACAGGCCATGAGGGGCTGTGATATTGTGCTGAGGGTCTGGGCCAGAGCATTTAGTTCCTGTCTTCTAATGAACTGTCTTTGTAAATTTCTCCAGAGCTTTGGGACTTGGCTCTTGTGTGTTCTGGCAGGGAGCAGGGAATTTTTCATGACCCACAGAGTCAATTATGCTGACATAATCCCACTCAGGGCAGTGACTGCATTACAGTGAATTTGGGTATAATTTGAACTCTCTGTACCAAATAAGTCAGAAGAAGAGAGGGGCGGGGGAGCACGTATGAAAGAGAAATAGAGACCAGCAATGAAAACACACACAAAGGAGGAAAAAATGGGCCCTGCCCCCCCGAACTGCTTGTGTTGGGAGATTCCAGGCAGGAGTCAGAAACTACTGGTGGAAATGCACTAGGAGGAAAGTAATTTGGGGGCTCTGTCTGTGTAGTGCAGAGGCTGTGTGCAATGTATGGGCTGGGGCAGAGTGACAGGAGGACTGGAGCTGTTAGCCGCTCTCCCAGTTAGAGCACCAGCCAGGAAATATGGCGGGTCAGATACTCAGCTGGTTAAATGCGGGGAACCTCACCAAAGTCAATACAACAATGCTGATTTGCACCATGTGGGCTGGATCCAGCCCTGCAATTCAGTGAAGAGCGCTGTGCCCATGTGGAGCAAACATCTCTGCTGCAACAATCCAGCATGGCAGCTGACTCACAGCATCTCCTGGTGCCACAGCCATGCCCACATCCCATCAGAACCGCCCACTTTGGGTGTCACCTAGGGCCTTCTGATAGAGTGGCGATGGTGCCAGATTCCATAGACTCCCTGCACAGGGCCCAGAGTAAACTCAGCCTTGTGGCTGGAGTGTGCCCATGATAGTGCGAGATTCCCTAGCACAGAACCTGAAGGGAGCATTTCCTGGAGCCCTGCCTTTCTGTGAGCTGAGCAAGATGAACCTGCTGCACTGAGTTATGTTCAGTTTCCAAATGTCCCCACCTTCAGACCCAGACTGAGGTCATTCGTCAGCTTCCTGAGATCACCCAGGACAAGTGAGTGATCAAACATCCATTGTGACCCACAGCCTCCTCCTCTATTCCAGCGCTGCCACTAGCTCTGAACTGAACCTTGATCTTTAGCTGAGCTCAGCAGTGAACTCACCCAACGCTCTAACCATTTGGAGAGCATCAGATGCCCTGTGGGAAATTAATCACAAGCACGAGCCCAGCTCTGAGTAAATAGGCGACAGCATCACAACTCACAGCCTTCACTGAGAAGCCAGGACTGGGACAATAATGGAGATGAGCCAACGTTTTCTGAGTGGGAAAGTGTTGATATAAAACATGTCCGGAATAAGTCCATACACATTTTTCATTTTTTTTAATGGGGAAAAAACACCCACAAAACATTTGTGCAAATTTGCTGTTTTTTTGAATTTTTGTGTGTGCAAATTTTTGTATATTTTTTTAATGGGAGAAAAAAGTCCAGCTTTCCCCCCTCCTTGATTTCCCTCGTCCCCTATTTTTTCCCAACCTGTTGTAGAAAATACTCCTCATCCCATCCTCCTTTCTGGACGTCCCCTTCCCAGAGGCTGCAGCCAACAGCACATGCACCTGCTTTGCTTCCTCCTGCCTTGTCTGGGATCAGCCTGTTTGCCAACAATGGCCATAGGGCATGTGCTGGATTCACCTGGCATCAAACGGCTGCTTCGTAAGCAGAAGAACAAGGACGTCAATTGTCCCTTTGGGTGCTGTTTTCTAAGCAAGTAGAAACAGCTGTTAGTAAGAATAGGTCAAGCTGATTGTTTATGGCTCTTAACGGGCCCATGGGAAAACAAATCCATAACTTCTTAACCATGGCATAAAATCCATAACTGTATATCACATTAAAGGGCCTCCCCCTGCTAATGCATTTATTAATTATTAGCTGCAATGCTGCAAGTCATGTGGTGCGAGCTCCGGCTCAGCCCGGCATGGTGACTGGTTGCCACCATGACTCTAGCATGGCAAGAGTGGAAGGGCTCTGAGCACAGCCAGCCCTCGTGGTGGAGGAGAGAGGCACCGGAGAACCTCAGGGGAAGGGCTTTGTATCCTCAGGCTCTGTGTCCCATCAGCGGTACCCCAGGAATGCATAGGTAGCTGCTGTTATTGCTGCTGGATCTGCAGACCTCTGGGTGTTGAGCTCCCTGCCCCTAAAATCTACATTTTGAGATACATTGCTGGGGGTGGGGGCTCTATCTAGGTAGACTAGCCCCGGCTCAGCTTTCCCCCACCTTGCCCAGATGCCCGAGGTCTGGAGCATGTGAATTTGGGAGCGTCGGGCTACACAAGCAGGGTCTTTTGCAGGCTGAAAAAAATCTAGTAAAATAAAAGCAATTCAATTCAATACATTCAAAACCAGGGGTTCTCAAACTGGGGGTTGGGACCCCTGAGGGGGTCACGAGGTTATTACATGGGGGTTCGTGAGCTGTCAACCTTCACCCCAAACCCCGCTTTGCCTCCAGCATTTATAATGGTGTTAAATATAGAAAAAAGTGTTTTTAATTTATAAGGGGGGGTCACACTCAGAGACTTGCTGTGTGAAAGGGGTCACAAGTAATAAAATTTGAGAGCCGCTGTTCAAAACTGATAGCAAAAGTCAAGCCAAGCAACCCCTGAGCATTCAAATTCAATACAGTAGAAATCCAGTCCCATGCTTGCTAGCCATCCAGTGCAGGGCATTGCAGAAATCCCTTTCTAACATTATTGGAGGCAGGTTTTCTGGTCCAAGATGTAATATTTTGCTAGTACACAACAATTGCCTTGCATTAGATTCAGGAAAGAGATAGATGCTACTGCTGGGGCTTGGCTGAAACTGATCCATGGAACTAGTCGGCAACCACTGCTCTCCTGCATTTGTAGAGCTTCTGGTTCAGCCTGGTCTGGATCTGCCTTTGTCAGCTGGCAAAGTTTTCAGGCCAGTGTTATTTGATCTTGGCCTGCACATTTCTAGGAAGAGCAGCTTGTCTCCAGCCATGGTCCAGTGCCTGCCCATGCCGCTCTGCAATGGGCACTGGGTGACCTTGTGCCACCTTGAGCAATTGCCAGCGATAGATGCACCAGACCCTCCCGCCTGTGATAAGTTTTCAGTGGTCACTACACTGTCTCTGCTCTTGCCTGGCAGTTCACCTTGCCCCCCTCGGGGCATTTGCAAAGAGTCCTCATGTGCCCCCCCATGCCAGGTGCTGTCATGCAGCCCTGAAGCAAGCCACAGTCAACGTGAGCCTGTCCGTATTCTTATGCAGGTCTATAGTGGAAAATCTGCAGGGCATTGTGCCACTTCTCTTTGGCTGCTCACTAAGCCCTTGACTCTCCCAGTGGCTCTGTCTAGTTGTTTCTCTGATTGTGACCTCAGCTGGCCGTCCCCTGCACACTTGCTAAAAGACTGACTGGCCGGGGTAAGGTGGAGGAAGAGCCACCCAGGGGAAGATGTGTTCTCGGAGCTGCTCAAGGCCAGAGCCTGTGAGGGAAGGACCAGGAACCCCTGAGGAAAGGCAGAAGGTGAGAGGGGGCAGCACCATGTGCACCAAGCCATCATGCAGCAACCCAGGCAGAAAACCCAGCTGCTCCAAAGTACTATGGAGCCAAATGGCCAACAGCTAACACCCAGCAGCCATGGCACTGCTGGGATACTTCTTTCGTCCTGGGGCTAGGAGCATATTCCTTGTGCCCCAGGGTCCCAGCCTGCCCTCCAGCAATACCCTTGCCACTCCACCGCAGTGCCTGACAAGGAGAAGGGCAAAGGGGATGGGCACACGGTCACGTGATGCAGCCAGCCCCTGGCACTCTCGGCTATAGCACTGTGTCGGCTGTTCATTACAGCACCGTAACATTCTCCTTTGTGATATTCTGTGCCTGACAATATAGAGATATTATCCCCCCAGCCCCAAATCCAGAGCCCTTCAACAGATTCCAGAGCCTGGGCATGCCCTAGAAGAACCCAAAGCAGCACCTGGCTGGCCATGGCCCAGCCAGAGTGTCTCCTGAGGCTCCCTCAGGCTGGCCTGTGTCCAGCGGGCTCTGCTAGCTGCCCTCAGGTCAGGCTGATCACACCCGCAGCCAGCCTGGCCCTGTCCCCCCATTCCTCCCAGGAGCAGCAAGTATCATGTGAAACATAGCATGCTGGAATATGAGGAGAGTCATGAGACGTCTCCACTGGTCCACACTTGGCCACTCAGCCCCTGCTCAGGCCCAGTTAACACTTTCCTTGCTGCTGTCCAGTTTCTGCCTTCACGAGCCTGGGAAGTCTGGGTCCCAGAGAATCAGTTAGCATTGCTGCCCCAATGTGACACCTCCCAGGGGTAATCACGACTGGGAAGCACCTTGCTACCACCTGCCCTAGTCTGTGCCTGTTGGGGGTCAGCTCCCTGACTCCACCAGCCATGTACCACACAAGCCAACTCCTCGCAGCCTGTTCAGGCTCTGCTGTCCTCTGCAGGCTAGTGAGAGGCAACCTTCGAGTCTCTCTCTGGAGTGGCCAGTGCCTGGGCCTCTGGGCACTAGTGGTATTCCCCAAAGGAACAGTGATCCCAGCTAACTTGTTACATGGCAGCTCCCCACCCTGCTGAATGCCCAGCATTTCAGCTGTTTTATAGTGCGAACACTGAGGTTTGTTTCCCAGAGAACAGAGCTTTGAGCGGTACAAGAGAAGTACTGGATTCAACTGTTTACATGGAAATCCTCAGAGGTTTTCTGGAACCTAGACTTACCTCTCAAGATACTGGCTTGACTAAGGACGTGTAGCTCACCCAAAGTCTGTGCAGTGATTTTCAGCCAGGCTGGCTGGTGCCCACTTTTCGTAAGACGGAACCCTCTGGTAGTTCATCTCCTTGGTGAAGGATCCTGGGTGTACCTCAATCCCCCCAGCTGTACCCCCCAAATCTATTGTCTAGGACTCACAATCCCTCCCTGCTGGCTTTGTTGTTCTCTGCAGCTTTCATCTCTTGTGATTTCACAATCTCTTCATTAGCATCAGGCTCAGTTATGTAGACAGGCCTCTGCTGGGATACACCCAGGGCCCAGTACACACGTGACCAGACCGAGAGAAGCAGGCATCTGAACAGAACTCAGTCCAGGCACATCCCTGCGGTGAACATGCTTCTAACTTCAAGGCTTTAAGAACATAATTTCCAGCCTAGATACATAACTCCATAAGCATTATGTGTGCAGACATGTTCCAATGATCCTTGTCAGGGTTCCCTTCCCACTCTGAACTCTGGGGTACTGATGTGGCGACCCACATGAAAGATGCCCTACGCTTATTTTTACCAGCTTAGGTTAAAAACATCCCCAAGGCACAAATTCCCTTCCTTGTCCTTGGACGATATTGCTGCCACCACCAAGTGCGTTACACAAAAATTTAGGAAAGGGTCACTTGGACTCCCTATTCCTCCAAAATATCCCCCAAGACCCTTCACCCCCTTTCCTAGGGAAGCTTGAGAATAATATACCAACCAATTGGTTAACAAAGTGAGCACAGATCAAACCTTTTGGTTTTCAGGACACTAAAAATCAATCAGGTTCTTAAAAGAAGAACTTTATTATAAAGACAAAAGTAAAAGAATCACACCTGCAAAATCAGGATGGAAGGTAACTTTACAGGGTAATAAAAAGATTTAAAACACAGAGGATTCCACTCTGGACTCAGCTTCACAGTTACAAAACAGGAATAAAACTCTCTCTTAGTATAGGGAAAATTCACAAGCTAAAACAAAACATAATCTAGTGCATTTCCTTGCCTTGTTTACAATTTCTGTAATTTTAGATGGTTCAGTTCAGGTATGTTTTCAGGAGATGTTTTACCTGCCTGGTCTCTCTCTCCATCCGGAGAGGAAACAAACAAAAAGAGCACAAACAAGACCTCCCGCCCGCAGATTTGAAAGTATCTTCTTTCCTCATTTGCCCTTCTGGTCAGGTGCTAACTAGTTTATTTGAGCTTCTTAAACCCTTACAGCTAAAGCGATTTAGTACAGCTTCCCAGGAGGGATTTTATGTTACCCTTATTTCTATGTTTATGACAGTCTGATGCCCAGTGGTCTGTGGGCTTTCGGCAGGACCTCACATGTCACCCTTTGGTGAATTATTATGTATATGTCTGCCCAGGGGAATCCCTGTGCCCTCTGCTACTTAGCACAATGAGGTCCCTGGGCCACACCCACCAATGTGAATGTGCCAATGTGAAAAATATCCCTGCTTGCAGCTTGTCAGGAAGGCCCATGTACCTGAAGATGCGAATGTCATGCACCATCCCCATCCAGACACTGTCTCAGTGGTCCACCAATGCCTGCACAGCCTGGAGAAGTGCCTCTTTCTGTTCATGTGCTTAGAAGCAAGGTGTGTGGGGGGGGAGGGGCACCAGAATGGAGAGACACGTCCCCTTTACCACCCTCAGCACAGGTCAGGAAACTAATTTCATTCAGTCCATCAAATATTCCCTGAACGTTGACCAGAGTCACAGCCCTGTGCAGCAGGACACACTCAGGGGCCTTGCGCACCTGGATGACAACTGCTCCACCGTTGACTTTTCAGCACCAACCTGGTTGCTCGCTGACCAATAGCGATCCAGGGTTGCCAGCTTCCCCGATGTGATGGCCCACTGCCAAGGCAGCTCTTGTTCTGGTGTCCCTGTGCTGCAGGGCTGAGGTGAGCTCAGCATGCAGATCCAGGAATGTGGCCTTTCACGTCTGAAAGTCCTTCTTCCAGAAGTACCTCTGCTTCTTCACCCAATCCATAGTCACCCTGTGGCACTCAGTGGAGGGGGGGATGCTGTGAAGGCCAAAAGCATAATGGGGTTCAGAAAAGAATTAGATAAGTTCCTGGAGGATAGGTCCATCAATGGCTATCAGCTAAGATGTTCAGGGACATAACTCCATGCTCTGGGTGTCCCTAAGCCTCTCACTGATAGATGCTGGGACTGGACAACAAGAGCTGGATCACTTGATAATTGCCTGTTCTGTTCATTCCCTCTGGGGGACCTTGCATTGGCCACTGTCGGAAGACTGGATATTGAGCTAGATGGGCCATTGGTCTGACCCAGTGTGGCCATTCTTATGTCCTTAAAGTTCTGCAGCCTCTGCCAATCATCTCAGATCTGCATCACGACCTGATCCCAGCACTCGGGGCTCCTTTCACCAGCTCGGCAATGCCCCTCCATCCTGTGCAGCTGGTCAATGAATGCCTGCAGCATCTGGCCAGTTTCATTCACTGCGCACGGCATCCACTCTGGCTTACTTGTCTCATGTTCATACAGCACCTGGTGCTGTGGTAGTTGTCATAGTTCCTCAAATGCAGACAAATCTGTTGCCTTGTCTCTAAAACACACAAGCCAGTTGTGCTGATCTGTTCAGTATCCATGCATCAGCAGCAAGATGGCAGGGAGATTGAAAACCAGAGTTGATTATGGGATGGAACTGGAGGAACTGTGGGAAATGCACCACACAATGTTCCGAGAGTAATGCTAGTATCCCACAATGCACTGCAAAAACCCTCCTAGAAGGCAGTGAGTCGAATGGTAACATGGGGCCTGGGGGCAGGTGGCTTTAGGCCGATTCGCCCGATTCCCAGGAATCGGGCCCCGTGCCAGGGCCCTGCATCTTGGGCGCCTTTTAAAAAAATTTTTTTACTCACCCAGCAGCAGTCTGCTCCAGGGGTCTTCAGCAGCATTTCGGCAGTGGGAGGTTCACTCCGGGGCTCTTCAGTGGCCTTTTGGCAGCAGGAGGTCCACTCCAGGGGTCTTCGGCGGCATTTCAGCAGGGGGGGTCCTCTCCAGGGGTCTTCAAGCCATGCAGGAATGGTGAAGTGGAATAGATCGCGCCGAGCGGCTGATAAAGGCTAAATGTGCCCAGCTGGGGCTCTTGCTGCCTGGGGCCAGGGATGCTGCTCTGAGTGGCGAAGGGAGAAGACTAGTAAATGAGCAGAGCTCATGGCCAGGTGTGGGTGGAGGGGGTGGCACTGTGGGAAATGACTGCAGCTCTCATGCCCCAAGTGGCATGATGCAGTTCCCTCTGGAGTAAGCAGCGTAGGTGGGCCAAAGCAGGGGCAGAGGGTGACAGGTGGTTTGGATTGGGAGCCTGATCCAGAAGAGGTTCAGGTTCAAATCACAGTGGACAGATAGGATAAGTTAGAAGCAGCAGTGTGGGCTAGTGGCTAGAGCAGTAGACAGAGACACACGGGATCTGGGTTCTGTTCCCTGGCTCTGTGCCCTTGGGCAAACAATATCCTTTGGCTGCTTTGAGCTTGTTGGGGTGGGGATAATCTCTCACTGTGCGTATGCAGCACCTGGCACAGTGCAGCTGCATTCATTTAAGAATTCAGCCTTCCTGAATCTAGCGCAAATCTCTGGGTAAGTCCCTTGCTGCCACTGTGCCTTAGTTTCCCTCTCTCTAGAACAGAGATAATGATACTTGCTGGCCTGGCAGGGTCCCTTTGGCCCTTCCTTTACAAATTCCTTTGAAAATGACAGCCCAGGTTCTGCAGTCAGTGCCATGGGGCCACCTAAAAGGGCCAGTGTGATGCAGGGCTGAGGACAGCTTCCAAAGCGCTAAGTGACATCCTTGTATGTGTTCTTGCCTGACTCTCATCTCTGCAGATGTAAGTGCTTCCTAGCAGTTAGCGTGGGGAGCTGCCAGCCAGGACTTCTGAGTTCTCTTTGTGTCTCTTCCACTAGCCTGGCTGTATGGCTTTGAGCAAGTCACATAAGAACAGATTCACAAAGGGGTTTAGGTGCCTCACGCTGCAGCGAGGTGCCCAGTGGGAGTTTCAAAAGTGCCTAAGCAGCTTAGGTGTCCAACTCCTATTGACAGGTGCTGAGCTGCATCATTCTGGAGCTGCCTGAATCTGGCTGTAGCAGGGTACTTACCCTGCTCCTGGCCTGAAGGGGGGGAGGAATAGCTCTGGTTTGAGCATTGGCCTGCTGAACCCAGGGTTGTAAGTTCGATCCCTGAGAGGGCCACCCAGGGATCTGGGGAAAAATCAGTACGTGGTTCTGCTAGTGAACACAGGGGGCTGGACTCAATGATCCTGGCCTGAAGGGCTTAAAACAGCCCTAGGGGAAGGTTGTGGCTGGGAGCTACTAAACTGGGCTGATTGGGAAGTGGCTACAGTTGGGCCATACCCCTAATCAGGCCACAGCTGGCCTGTATAAAGAGGCTGGGAGCAGCCAGGAGTTTCTCTCTAGCTCTAGAGGGAGATAGGCCTGGCTGCAAGGAGCTGGACACCGGGTACCTGAGTGAAGCAGGGCTGAGGAAAGGCAGAGGAGCTCTAACCTGGAAAGCCCCAGGCTGTGGCCTAGCACAAGGCCTAGGGGTTGCAGTGGGCAGCCTAAGGCAGCAGGTCCAAACCCTCCTTGCCAGTGATGAGTAGGTTGATACTGCAGTCTGCCCCAGCGCACGGGGCTAGATGATGACTGGTAGTAGCCATATACTGAGGCAAGGTGGGGATAGTGGGTTGGGAATACCCAGATTGGAGGAGTTACTGCTAGGGGGCAGCACCCCATGTAAAAGGACACTGGGTCCAGGGAGGGACATAGGGGCCAGAGGACAGGTGGATCACTGGCGTGCAGAGGGTGCTCCAGAGCTGGAATGAGCTAATTCCCAGGAGTCACCAGAAGGAGCCTTAGCAGGGGTGAGTCTGCTTGTCTACACTGGCTTCCTTGTCTTCAATCTACTCAGCTGGGCCCTGGGAACTTTGTGGAAGGCAGAGTTCAGATCCTCCTGCTCTAAAAGCCCCAGCCCCTGAGCTACAGAAGGATCCCCAGGAGCTGTTAGCAGTATAGGGACTGTGACACACAGTTAAGCAGTCCTGATTCCATCCAGTAGAGGGCAAACACAGCAGTTAAGGGCAGCTAATCATCCAGTTAGCCCAATGTGAACATAAGTTGGTCTGACCCTGTATGGCCATAAGGTCCATTTAGCCCAGTATCCTGTCTTCTGATAGTGGCCAATGCCAGGTGACCCAGAGGGAATGAACAGAACAGGTAATGATCAAGTGATCCATTCTCAGCTGCTGGCAAACAGAAGCTAGAGACACCATCCCTGGCTTATAGCCATATGATTGCTAAATGATGAGGTGCAGGAAGAGTGTTACATGGCAGAGTTAACTCACTGTAGAGGAACCTCAAAGGTTCCTAACACCCTGGCCGATTTCCTGCTCCCAAATGGGTGTGGAGCAGCCAGCATTAGGAGTCACTACAGTACATCTGTCAGAAATTAACTTGGATGCCTTGTGTAAGCGTGGGAATGGTCCTGCTATTGTGGGGAACTTTCCTGGCTTCTGCACTACCCCAGTGAAGTGGGCTGGCAAAAGGCTCTGAGTCTTCACTCCCACTTCCTTTACCCAGAGGCCTCCCTGCCCTTGAGGACTACCCTTCCACCTTCCTGTCTGGCAGAGTCCTCGTAACTCAACAAGGCTGGGCCCAGGATTCCTGGGGGGCTCAACCCCCAACCCTGCTGTGGTCACCCAGGACAGGGGCTAGGGTGTGCCCACTCTAGGATACCCTCTCTGCACTGGGCACCTCCCTGACCCACTGATTATTCCATACAATTTAAAGCAAATACAAGTTGTTTAACAATTAATTTAAAGAAAAGAATAAGAAAAAATGGAAAGGTTAAAGGAAAACACATCACCCCGCTTTGTGGCAGGGAACATCACAAACAGTGACTCTGGACATCAAGGCACTTTGCAGTCTGTTCCTTGTAGGTCCCAGGCCTCTGTCTCAGGCCCTGGCTGTGCTGCAGGGATGCTGCCGGTCATACACTTGCAATGGTGGTGACCACACACCTCTGGGCTTTGGGTGGTGGGACCCTTCTTCCCAGCATCAGCCCCACATCAGGTTAAGATCCCCCTCCCAGCCTGGCCTGCAAGGACCCTTGGCTGGGGGTGTCTTTCTGCACTAAGCCCTTTGCCCAAGGTCCCCACCCCTTGGCTGGCCCCAGTTGATCACCACATCTGGCTGTGTGGCTGCAGCTCTGCTCCCAGCACAGGATCTGCTCTCCCTGGGCTGTGCCTCTGCAGCCACAGAGCCAGCTCTGCTCCTAGCACAGGATCTGCTCTCCCTGGGCTGTGTTTCTGGCTCTCTGGCTGCAGCTCTGGCCCCTCTGGATCTGTGGCTGCAGCTCTGCTCCCAGCTCAGCTTGAGCCCCTGCTCTCTCCTAAACTTGGCCCCACTCTGTCTGACCCAGGCAATTCCAGCTCACACAGAGGACAGGACTCACCCTGGCCTTCTGTCTCCTTGATTAGTCTGCCCGCCCTGTCAATCAGGCTGACCTGGAGCATTGGCCTCCCGCCATTGTTCCTGGGGACTGTCAGTCTCAGGGTTCTGATTTGCCATCGATCCCTCCCCTTTTAGTGCTGGGAGCTAGCAACCAAAACACCCCCACTGAATGTTAGTAAGGGGGCAACTGTCCCCTTACATTTGGAATAATGGCCATTAACTCCCTAAAGCAGGCTACCCTGGGTGTCTCCCGCTCCTGTTGTTAATTGCCAAAATGAAGGCAATCTTTACCTTTTCAATGCATTATTGCTTTCCTAACTGCTTTGGAATTCTCCATGCCCTGCTGCACACCACCTCCATGCCCCAGCACCCAGGCGGGTCATTAGAAGCAAGGAAAAGGTGAGAGTGACTTGCGTGTCTGGGGCAATGGTGCAGTGATTTAGTCTGGGGTTCAGAGGGCCAATAGCTCCCTCTCTCCACCTCCTCCACCTTCACTCCTCAGGCTGGGGCTGAGCCAAGGAATGCACAGGGCCTGCAGGCAACTTCAGGACCAGAGCAAAGGGCAGGAGAAAGGAGCTTTAAATCCAGGCTGCTGCCAGAACAGTAACAGACTATGGCCAACAGAGGTGGGCAGGCACTGGAATTCATGAGTTGTTGGAAAGCTTGCAGTTCCCACAGTCGTTTTCCTATCGAACCAGAGCAAAACCAAATGATTTGGAAATACCTAGTTTCAGGTCAATTGAGATGTTCTGTTTAGATAAACATGAAATGTTTCATTCTGATTTTGCCTTTTTCTATTCTATTGTCACTTTTGAAATGTGCAGAGGCTGGGTAAACGCCGCAGTGCTCCTCAAGTCTGACCCACAGCCCTCCCGCTACTCCAGACCTGGGCTCCCACACAATTTTGCGTCTGTGCCAGTTGTGTGAGAGCCTTGACCACTGGGAGGCGGCTCACATCACATAGATCCGCTCACTGCCACCAGATGGCGCCAGTTATTACTCCTTGCATCCAAAAGGATGCACTGAACTTGCTGACTTAGTGGGGAAAGGCTCCGCAGATCAGTGCCAATCCCTGAGCCAGCCAATCCCTGCAGATACCTTATTCCCCAGATCTAAGGAGGGTGCTACAGACAGTGAATTAAAAAACAAAGACTGAAACCATGCTGGGATGGCTGGTAATTTGCAAACACCATAGACAGACAGGTGTATATAGGGATCGAGAGAGAGACAGACTCGTGTGTATAGGAATAGATAGACGTGTATATAGGGATTGGTAGAGAGACAGACGCATGTGTATAGGGATAGACAGGTATGTATAGGGCTAGAAAGAGAGAGAGATGTTGTTGTTTTATATAAAACTCAAAAGCTGTGCAGACACTAAGCCCTGTCAAGCCCTCACTAGGGCGTCATGTTTATTAACCCTGAATTCCCCTCAGCTTTGGCTGCTGCCTCCTGCAGGGCTGTTAAGGGCCAAGCGTCTGTGCTGACTGAGACAGGCCAACCGTGTTACCCTGTCTGATGCCTGGTTGAAGATGGGCTCCCAGCTTTCTGCCTGCCGAGCTGGTCCTGCCTCATACCAGGAAGGTGGGGGTGGAGGATGGAGGGCTGGGCTCCCCCAAGGCGTGGGAGTGATTGGCTTTTGGAGGCAGACTCCTGGGTGGGTGCAGGGTCACAAAGGATCCTTTGAGAGGGAAACAGGAACCCCTACTGCTGACTAGGGAAAAGGGGAAGTGCGGTGTTGGGGAACTGCTGCACAGCCTGTATCTGAGCAGAGGCCCTGCACAGGGACCACATTGCAACCTGTTCCTGCTGATCAGAGAGCCCGGATCTTGCTCCTGCACCTTGGGGTTTATATATACATGGGCAATAACAAGTGTAACTGACCCACAGCCTGCGTGTGTATAGGGATCACAGTGGGTTACGTGTGTGTGGATGTACAGGTGTGATAGGGGTTAATGGAGCCCTGAGAGGCCCAATACTCACCTGCTGGCAGCTGGAGGGTGGGCAAGGCTTGATGGAGCAGCTGAGATGGGTGTGTGTGTGTGTGTGTTTATAATTTCATGTATATAGTTATGAGGCTGAAAATGTATCCTCATGGCTTAAAGCGAGCCCGGGAAAAAACTGTCCAAGAACAGAGAAGCAATTCACACCTCATCAGGGTGTGTATGGGACAAACCCAGCCCAGCTTCATAAGAACAAAGGACACTGGCCTAGGCAACAAAAAAAGAATCTGTTGGACTTTTGAGACTGCTGAGACCAAGACATCTCACTGCACTGCCCTGGCTGGCATTAGCCCACCTTGCAAAGCTCAATTCCTGTACATGTGCAGTAAGCTCAGTCTTGCCCGACAGCTGCATCATGCAGGAGGTCAGACTAATGGCCCTGTCTGCCTTAGAATGAGTGAATCACAGCGGATTTCCATGGCAAACCAGGAACAGACACTGACCCTCCCTGGTTCGGTTACAGTGACATGCTAGTTGATGCTTTTTTTTGTTGGTTTCCAGGGAGACTCAGAGATTGTGGCTGCTGTTTGCAGAGAGCTGCCAGACAAGCTGGTTGGAGATGCTTCCAGAGACACCGAAAGGTTCCACAGCCCTGCAAACAGGGCAGGGCGGGTGGTGCATGCACATGTGCACACACCCTGAGGCACTCATGACACACCCCGGCCAGGCACAGTGACAACACCCACGCTGCTCACACTCACCTCATGCCCACGCACAATCCCAGTTCAGTTCAATCAGGTTTTACTGGCATGATAAGTGGTGCATAGTGTAAGCAAAAGGCATGTGCTGGAGTAGCCAGCCCAATCCAGGCTTAGGATTGAGGGGCTAATCCAGCAGTTTCTCACTTCTGCCACCTTTGCCCGGGGCAGGTTGTTCCATGCACAGCACTGTCTACTGTGCTGCTCGCTTCCCACAGAAGGCACGGTTTTTCCTTGTGCTTTTGATGAGGATCTTTCATAATTCCAATCCTCCAAGCGAGATCTCTCTTGGGCTTCCTTGTGTGTGGCTCGGAGTGGGACTGGTTTGGGGCTACTGCTAAGTGGATAAGGAAAAGTTATTTACTTATTCCCATAATACAAGAACTAGGGGTCACCAAATCAAATTAATAGGCAGCAGGTTTAAAACAAATAAAAGGAAGTTCTTCTTCACGCATTGCACAGTCAACTTGTGGAACTACTTACCTGAGGAGGTTGTGAAGGCTAGGACTATAATAGCGTTTAAAAAAACTAGATAAATTCATGGTGGTTAAGTCCATAAATGGCTATTAGCCAGGATGGGTGAGGAATGGTGTCCCTAGCCTCTGTTTGTCAGAGGATGGAGATGAATGGCAAGAGAGAGATCACTTGATCATTGCCTGTTAGGTTCACTCCCTCTGGGGCACCTGCCATTGGCCACTGTCAGCAGACAGGATACTGGGCTAGATGGACCTTTGGTCTGACCCGGTACGGCCGTTCTTATGACAGTCTGAGGGGAGTTGAGCACCCGCAATTTCCAACAACTTCAGCTGGAGCTGCAGAGATGCAGCATGCTGGATACTGAGCTCTTCTGTCTGCGTGTGAGCCCCCCAAAACAGTGGCTGCTCCTGAGAGCTTTGCCTTCGCCCTCCATGTGCTCCCCCTGAGATAGGGGTGTTAGCAGCATTGCCCGGAGCTGACCAGTGTGTGCCTGCCACTGGGTAGAATCAGACCCGCTCAGCAGCATGATATAGATCCAACCCTGCTACTGAGGCATCCCCTTTAGCTCAAATGGCAGGGGATGGGCCTTCTGCAGCAGGAGGTCCTGAGTTCTGTCACTGCTATGCTGGGAAGCTCTGCGGCATGGTCAGGTGGTGCCTTGGCTCAGGTAGATTTTGCAGGGTGGGGGTGGGGGTGGGGGTGTGTGCTGTGAGCCACTCCCTGTGACAATCAGAGTACAAAGCGTTTGGGAGTGAATCGCTCTAGCTCACAGATCCTATACCTTTGTCCCAAGCAGGGACAGCAGAAAGCAGGTGACTCTGCCATCAGCCCAAAAGCTTGTACCCAGCCAGCCTTCTCACCACCCGCACCCCAGCTCTGTCGCTTCCCCCTCCTCACTCAGCCTGCGCTCTTACTGGTGCTGCCTCCTGCAATGGGGCACTTATAAGGCCTCTTTAGGAGCCCCCTGGGCCAGTACTGGGAGGCAGTTGTTGGGGGAAGCAGCTTGGGAGCTAAAGGGAGAACTTGGAGAAGCTACAGATGGGCTGAAATCATGGAGACACTGTGGCAGGGAGGGCTCTGATTGGTGGTTACCATGGTGATGTAAGCAGAGTCAGGATGAGCTGTACCCTGACATCTGGTGGTGAAGTATGGGAAGTGTGGAAAGAATGTCTGGAATGCGAAATCTCAAATATTTGCATAGGCACGCCTACCCCATCCCAGACTGCCGAGCTGTGGGACTGCTTTGTGACAGAAATGACTCAACCTCAGTTGGGTGGTACTTGCTAGACAAGGGACATGGGTTCCAAAACCCTGTGAAGAGAGAGAGGTTGGGGACAGGTATTTGTGCCTGGTGGTGCAGGCTCCTTGTGGAGCTAGAAGCACCAGTTGCACCCCCTCCTCTCTCCACTGTGGAATGTCAGAGTTGATTTTTTATTCCCTTAAGACTCTAGATACAGGTTGCTGAGCTGAACTCACTTTGGGCTAATGGTGCACTAGCACTGGGCTCCCCTACTATGTGCTGAGATCACTAAGAGCTGAAATCACAAAAGAGCTGAAATTACTGAGCTGGGAGCACTGAGTACTGTGCTAACTAGTGGGGGAGCCTGAAGCTATACTGTGGAACAGAGCAGCTGGCGGAGTGGAGCAGTTTATGGGGATGGCTGGAGCGGACCACAGGACAGCTGGTGGAGTGGAGCGGCTGGCAGAGCGGAGTAGCTGTGGGGCGTGTGGAGCAGCCCACAGAGCGAGCGGAGCCGAGCAGTTTGCTGGGACAACTGGAGCAGCTCACGAGGCAGCTGGTAGAGCGGAGCAGTTTGTGAGGACGGCCGGAGGAGCAGAGTGGAGCGGCTGGTAAGGCGGAGCAGTTCGTGGAGAAGGCGGAAGCAGAACCCACGGAGAGGCAGAGCAGTTGGCCCTGGACCACGTAAGGTGCCCCTTTCACCCAGGCCGGGGGGAGGGACCTCTACAGATAGACTCTTGAATTCTGTGGTGGCATTGACCAGAGACTTTTGGGTTGTTGGACTTTGGAGTGATTGGACTTAAGACCCTAAGGGGAAAAGGACATTGCCAAATGTACTTGGGGGGGTGGTTATGGTTTGTGTTATAACTCTGTTTGTGGTGTTTCTCCAATGGGATGCCGCATTGTTTCCTTCCTTTATTAAAAAGATTTCGCTACACTCAGACTCCGTGCTTGCGAGAGGGGAAGTATTGCCTCCTAGAGGCGCCCAGGGGGGTGTGGTATGTAAGTGTCCCAGGTCACTGGGTGGGGGCTCGAGCCGGTTATGCCTTGTGTTATTGAAACGGAACCCCTGGATACTGAACCTGGCCCTTGTTGCTGCCAACTCAGAGGGGCAGAAGGGTTACAGTGACATGCTAGTGATGCTTTTTTGTTGGTTTCAGTGGAGACTCAGAGATGTGGCTGCTGTTTGCAGGGAGCTGCCAGACAAGCTGGGTCTGGAGATGCTGTCCCAGAGACACCGAAAGGGTTTCCAGCCCTGCAACAGGGCAGGGCGGTGGTGACGCACATGTGCACACACCCTGAGGCACTCATGCACACACCCCTGCCAGGCACATGTGCACACACCCACGCTGCTCACACTCACCTCCATGCCCACGCACAATCCCAGTTCAGTTCAATCAGGTTTTACTGGCATGATAAGTGGTGCCAATGTGTAAGCAAAAGGCATGTGCTGGAGTAGGCCCAGCCCATCCAGGCTAGGGATTGAGGGGCTAATCCAGGTCCATTTCTCACTTCTGTCCACTTCTGCCCCGGGGCAGGTTGTTCCATAGCACAGCACTGTCTACTGTGCCTCTCCATTCTCCCACAGAAGGCACGGTTTTCCCTTGTTGCTTTTTGATGAGGCATCTTTCATAATTCCAGATACTCCAAGGAGATCTCTCTTGGGCTTCCTTGTGTGTGGGTCATCGGAGTGGGAACTGGTTTGGGCTCACTCTCCTGCTGAGACCAAGACATCTCACTGCACTGCCCTGGCTGGCATTAGCCCACCTTGCAAAGCTCAATTCCTGTACATGTGCAGTAAGCTCAGTCTTGCCCGACAGCTGCATCATGCAGGAGGTCAGACTAATGGCCCTGTCTGCCTTAGAATGAGTGAATCACAGCGGATTTCCATGGCAAACCAGGAACAGACACTGACCCTCCCTGGTTCCAGGTTTAACTACAAAGAACTTCCCTGCTCTCCTTAAAACCTCCTGCCTGGTTCATTGTCCAGCTGGTGCACTGACTGAGGCATGGGTTCTCTACAGCACATCCTATGTGATCATGTAATTACAGGTCACAGCATAATGTATATGGACAAAGGGGCTGAATGGAAATTGCATGGATAACTTTGGTTTGGCCTTGTTTAACTCTTAAATGAAAAAATTTATAACATAATTTCCTAGGCTTTTTATAATAATAATACCTAGTTCTTTCATACCATGTGTCATCTACTGGGCTCCAGGTTCTTTTCAGAGGAGGTCAGTAGATTTATCTCCATTTTACAGATGGGAAAACTGAGGCACGGAGTGAGGAAGTGACTTGCCCCAGATTACCCAGCAGGCCAGTGGCAGTACAATCAGGAATAAAGCCCAGGTCTCCTGAGTCCCAGTCCAGTGTTTTCTCTCTCCCTGGGCAGTCCATTGCCTCCCTATTTTTAAAGAAAGAAAATGTTGGGGGGAAATCCCCAAAAGACCATCGTATGGAACCACAATGACTCTACTGCATATCAGCAGTCACTATGGGTCTATTGCAGCATTTAAACTAGGCCTTTTAGATCCACAGCACAGAGCTCTCCTGCATAAGCTGAAGGAGTAACCAGTAGCAGCAGTAGGCTGTTATGCCCTGTATGGACCAGTCACTAGAGAGGGACATGCCATATATAACCCCTTCCCAAACAGCAGTTGGATGGTCGGAATCATGGCTCCATCAGCGGCATTTTAGGACTACCTTCTGGTCCAAGAGCTGCTCCAGAATGCGATTCTCTCTGGTGGTCGGCTGAGAGAACACCAGGCAATATGACAGACCTGGCTGTGACCAGGTTCTAATTGAATCATAGAATATCAGGGTTGGAAGGGACCTCAGGAGGTCATCTAGTCCAATCCCCTGCTCAAAGCAGGACCAATTCCCAACTAAATCATCCCAGCCAGAGCTTTGTCAAGCCTGACCTGAAAAACTCCTAAGGAAGGAGATTCCACCACCTGCCTAGGGAACCCATTCCAGTGCTTCACCACTCTCTGACTGAAAAAGTTTTTCCTAATATCCAACCTAACCGTTTCCCACTGCAACTTGAGACCATTACTCCTTATTCTGTCATCTGTAACACTGAGAATAGTCTAGATCAGGGGTCGGCAGCCTTTCAGAAGTGAGTGCGAGTCTTCATTTATTCACTCTAATTTAAGGTTTCATGTGCCAGTAATACGTTTTAAACATTTTTTAGAAGGTCTCTTCTATAAGTCTATAATATATAAAGCAAATAAAGGTTTTTAAAATGTTGAAGAAGCTTCATTTAAAACTAAATTAAAATGCAGAGCCCTCGGACCGGTGGCCAGGACCTGGGCAGTGTGTGTCATTGAAAATCAGCTCATTGCCGCCTTCAGCACCCGTGCCATAGGTTGCCTACCTCTGGTCTAGATCCATTCTTTTGAACCCCTCTTCAGGTAGTTGAAAGCAGCTATCAATTCCCCACTCATTCTACTCTTCTGCAGACTAAACAATCCCATTCCCTCAGCCTCTCCTCATAAGTCATGTGGTCAAGCCCCCTAATCATTTTTGTTCCTCCCACTGGACTCTTTCCAATTTTTCCATATCCCCTTGTAGTGTGGGGCCCAAATCTGGACACAGTACTCCAGATGAAGCCCTCACCAATGCTGAATAGAGGGGAATGATCACATCCCTCAATCTGCTGGCAATGCCCATCTTATACAGCCCAAAAATGCCATTAGCCTTCCTGGCAACAAGAGTATACTGTTGATTCATATCCAGCTTCTGTCCATTGTCAACCCCTAGGTCCTTTCTGCAGAACTGCTCCTAGCCATTCCGTCCCTAGTCTGTAGCAGTGCATGGGATTCTTCCATCCTAAGTGCAGGACTCTGCACTTGTCCATGTTGAACTTCATCAGGTTTCTTTTGGCCCAATCCTCTAATTTGTCTAGGTCCCTCTGTATCCGATTCCTACCCTCCAGCATATCTACCGCTCCCTCAGTTTAGTGTCATCTGCAAACTTGCTGAGAGTGCAGTCCACGCCATCCTCCAGATCATTAAAGAACATATTGAACAAAACTGCCCCAGGACCGACCCTTGGGGCACTCCGCATGATACTGGCTGAACAACTAGACATGGAGCCATTGATCACCACCCATTAAGCCCGATGATCTAGCCAGCTTTCTATCCACCTTATAGTCCATTCATCCAGCCATACTTCTTAACTTGCCGCAAGAATTACTGTGAGAGACCATATCAAGAACTTTGCTAAAATCAAGGAATAACACATCCACTGCTTCCCCTCATCCACAGACCCAGTTATCTCCTCATAGAAGGCAATTAGGTTAGTCAGGCATGACTTGCCCTTCGTAAATCATGCTGACTGTTCCTGATTCACTTCCTCTAAATGCTTCAGAATTGATTCCCTGAGGACCAGCTCCATGATTTTTCCAGGGACTGAGGTGAGGCTGACTGGCCTGTAGTTCCCTGGATCCTCCTCTTTCCTTTTTTAAAGATGGGTACAACATTTGCCTTTTCCCAGTCATCCGGGACCTCCCCTGATCGCCATGAGTTTCAAAGATCATGGCCAATTGGCTCTGCAATCAACATCCGCCAACTCCTTTAGCACTCCGATGCACCGCATCCAGCCCTGTGGATTTGTGCTCGTCTAGCTCTTCTGAATAGTCCTGAACACTTCTTTCCCCACAGAGGGTTCATCAAACTCTTCCCCATGCTGTGCTGCCAGTGCAGCAGTCTGGGAGCTGACCTTGTTAGTGAAGGACAGAGGCAAAAAAAGCATTGAGTACATTAGCTTTTTCCACACTTCTGTCACTAGTTGCCTCCCTCATTCAGTAAAGGGCCAACACTTTCCTTGACCTTCTTCTTGTTGCTAACATACCTGAAGAACCTCTTGTTACTCTTAACATCTCTTGCTAGCTGCAACTCCAAGTATGATTTGGCCTTCCTGATTCACTCCGCATGCCTGAGCAATATTTTTATACTCCTCCTTGGTCAATGGTCCAATCTTTCCACTTCTTGAAAGCTTCTTTTTTTGTTTAAGATCAGCAAGGATTTCACTGTTAAGCCACGCTGGTCACCTGCCATATTTACTATTCTTTCTACACATCCGGTGGTTTGGTTCTGTGCCCTCAGTAAGGATTCTTTAAAATACAGCCAGGTCTCCTGGACTCCTTTCCCCCTCATTTATTCCCAGGGTTCCCTGAGGAGGCTAAAGTCTGCTTTTTCTGAAGTCCAGAGTCCATATTCTGCTGCTCTCCTTTCTTCCTTGTGTCAGGATCCTGAACTCGACCGTCTCATGTCACTGCCTCCCAGGTTCCCATCACTTTTGCTTCCTCTACTAATTCTTCCTGTTTGTGAGCAGCAGGTCAAGAAGAGCTCTGTCCTAGTTGGTCCTCCAACACTTGCACCAGGAAATTGTCCCCCACACTTTCCAAAAACTCCTGGATTGTCTGTGCCTGCTGTATTGCTCTCTAGCAATATTGGGTGATGAAGTCCCCATGAGAACCAGGGCACTGTGATCTAGTAACTTCTGTAGTTGCCAGAAAAAAACCTTCGTGCACCTCATCCGTTGGTCTGGTAATAGGGGCTAGGAGAGGGATAGCTCAGTGGTTTGAGCCCTGGCCTGCTAAACCCAGGGTTGTCAGTCCAATCCTTGAGGGGGCAATTTAGGGATCTGGGGCAAAAATCTGTCTGGGGATTGGTCCTGCTTTGAGCAGGGGGTTGGACTAGATGACCTCCTGAGGTCCCTTCCAACCCTGATATTCTATGATAATGAACCCTGTGCCCCCCCTCAAACTTTGTATTGAATGCTGCCTGCTCCCCTGGTGCTACCTGTTTTTAGTTTAGAGTTAATAGGCTTTCTTGCTTGAAGTTGTGCTCCTCTCCTTTCACCAGTGCACAGACAACCCCTCCAGGAAACCAACTGGGATGGCTCCATCTTTGACTTGAGCTGGGGCAGCCAGAGTTAAAGGTGTGAGCTGCGGTAGCCCAGCTGGCCCTGTAACAGCTGATAGCCTTTGTGGCTGGGGCATGGAGGGGCCCTGGGACACCCCCCCACCAGTGGGTTACAAGGCGCTGTCCTCTGCATGGTGTGTTCAGGCTGACTTCCTGGATGCTGAGGACACAAGGCAGGGGGATGTACTGCTTGAACTCTGCTTTGTTTTCACCCTGTCTCACCCCAGATAGGAAATGGGCTTTTGCTGGGGAATTATTTGTTTCTGAGTCCTCTATTGTTTCTAGTTGACCTTTAAAAACAGAGGCATAGTGTGAGAGCTATATTTGGGGTAGGGGGTCATATGCGCTGAAGCCAGTTCCTCTGCCCCTTCGCACCCCGCCCCTGCTGAGTGGTACCTGGGCTGCCAGTGCTGGAAGAGCGAAGGGCCTGCTTAACGGGGGAGCCCCACATGCTGCTGCCATTGACAGGATGCCACATGCCGAGCTCCCACTACTCCCCCCATTCCTCTATCCCAGTCTCTTCCTCGTCCCATCCCCCTTCTTCTCCCCATTGTCCCTTGCCCCACCCTCTCCCCTCACTCACACATTCCCCTGCCCCATTCCCCTATACTCTCCTTCCCCTGCCCTATCCCATCATCCTTTCTTCCCATTGCCTCTTCCCCCCACCCTGCCCCATTTCCCCTGCTCAGGCCTGTGACATGCCTATCTAGAACCACCAGCAGGTGGAGCTCTGCCACTGCGTCCAGTAATGCACCAGCCCTGAGTGTCAGGCATGTTCCCCCCACTCCCTGGGAAATCCTTGGTGTGTTTCCTGCTGCCCAGCCCAGGCCCCTTTCTCTGTGTGGCTGGAGACTAGACACACAAACCCGCTCTCTCCTGTGCGCACCGCTGCAGTGTGTTACCTGGAGTGCAACTGGGCACCACTGCCCTTTCCTGGCTGGACCCAGAACCGCCCCAATGGGCATCAAGCCCAGCCTGCTCCCAAAAAAGGGAGGCTGGGGCTAGTTCTGTGACTGGAGTCTGAGCAGGAGGGGTGGGAGGCGGGGGAGAGACCTGTTGTTGGCAGGGAGTTCTGAAAGGGGGTGCATGTACTGAATGGTTTGTAACATACATTGTCAGACCTGGGCACATCCATGTGCCAGAGGCCACTACTGCTTGTATGTGCAAATTGGGGGCTGGGGGCATCTGCCCGTTTGGCAATAAATTCCCTGATGGTGTCTGTGCCTGTGATGAGAGGTTTGCTTATTGGCAACCCTATACCTTAGCTATGGGGCCTGGCCACTTTGCCATGTCACCCACATGCTGCTATGCACGTTACACAGATGCAAGGCATGGCTCAGGGAGGACTGGTGTGTGTATAAGCACATGCAGACACACACACATTTGTTCACCCATGCACAGACACGAACATACTTGCACACGTGCGCACACATTCACACACGCACATTCACATGTCCCCACCAACTCTCCCCGAGCAGGTTTCCTCTCTGCTCCCTCCCCTCTGGGTGGATCTCAGCCTTGCTACACACCAGAGATCATCAGTGATTCTGTTGCTGTCTCTGGCTAGCGTTGTGGGCACCATCACTGCATGCATAAATACGAGTGGTGCCCCTGGGCATTGGCCCTGCCCTGACCTCAGCTCTTCGTGCTTCCCTGATGCTCTTTGGAAGGGGGCAGGGAGGTGTTTCCTGCCTGGCATAATGATGCCAAATCCTCTTTTCTCCTCCCCAGGGACCCAGGGCTGCTTTGCTTGCTACACTGCTCCGGTTAACTGGCTAAAGAGCTGACAGCGCTTCAGCAGGCGGGATTGGCTTGCTAGAGGTTTGGCTATTGGTATTTCCGGTGCTCAGAACCCTCACACCTCCAAGTAACCCAATGCATCTCAGATTGGAGCTGCAGCATCCCATGTTGTTCCAGGCTGAGCCCCTGGGCACACAGCTCTGTCAGTGCCTTCCTGATTGATTAACCCCCCCCGGGCGCACACACATAATTCCAGCCCTGGACTCTGCCCCTCCCTCCCACTCTTCTAATGCCCCTCAATTCTGGTCTGCATCACATCCCTCACTTTGCCTGAGTCCTCTCTCCCACTGCCAGTGCCCCTCAGTCCATTTGTCTCCATCCATTCCAAACCTCCATTTGCCGGCGCTGGTGCCCTGTGTCTCCTGGGTCGGCCCCGGTGACTGGCAGTGTTTTCCCTAGAGCTCAGTTAGGACCATCTCTTCTCCCCCTGTGGGTCTCAGATTCCTGTCTCCAGCCCTGGGGGCTTGCTCTGTCCTGTCCCCCCAGTGCCTGAGACCACGTCTGAACTTCTCCAGCCCTCCGCCTTGCTTTGAGCAGTCACAAGGACTGTGTGTCCCTGGAGCTATTGGGCTGGGGCCACGTCTGGGCTGAGTGGGCCTGGCTGGGTTTACGGCAGCTTTCAGAGGGGCTCACTTGTGCCCATCCTTCCCTACAGCTGTTTTCTGTCCTCTGAGTTCTCCCAGAGGCTCGATACAGGAGTCTGGGGGTGGGGGAAGCTGGATGGCATGTCGGGGGCCACGCTCTGCACACCTGCTGGCCAGCAGTTCATGGCATTAGAATCCTGCTCAGGCCCTGTTACCATCTACGGTCCAATTCCCCACCCATTCACTGTCCCTCGCTCCCCATTCTTGCACTTCCAGGGGCCTGGCGAGTGGGCATCATTAGCAATAGCCATGCAATGACTGTCCTGGGGACACGGGGGGGCAGGTCTCCTGGAGCCCTCAGCTCATTGCCTCTCTGCTCAAGCCCCTGGGTTCTGTGCAGAGTGAACGGGGAGTGTGGAGGGGACCCATTAGCTAGCTGTAGGCCGTAACTGGGTCATCTCTACTGCCACATGGCTGGACATGTGCAGCGCTCAAAGCTTTTCTCCCACGCCTTGGGGCGCCAGTTGCAGTGCACAGATGCGGGAGTGGGGCCTGTTCAGGGAGGAGAGCTGGGGTGGGTGGGGTCTCCTGCCCCACGTGGTTGCTAGGCAGGAGGAGGCAGAGGGTAGGAAGGCATGTCCAGCCCCTGTGGTGTAAGTCAGCAGGGCTCAGAGGCCCAGATGGGGATGGTGGTAGAGGGCCAGGCCTGGGTGCTTTCATCTGGTGCTGAGACCATCCCTGAACAGCGCCCAGCAATTCTACTCGGATCTAGAACAGCTGCATATTCCTTGTCTGTGCTCCTTCCCCTCTGGGTCGGACATAAACTATCTTATGCTTAACCCTGAGCTCTGAGTCACAGGGGGGAGCGGAGGGGGAGGAGAGATATTGACTCTCTACCACTACCACCTCAGCTGCCCCACTAGCCCCTATAGCTGAGGGCCCCTTGGCACAGATCCAGAACCTGCTAGGTCCTCCAAGCCATTTAAAGGGCAGCACCCTGGTTTTGCTGAATCACCCTGGGGCTGGTTAGCATGGGTGCAGGGAGCTGTGCCTCCTTCCGAGTCAGCTGATTGGCTGTCTGAGCAGCTGGGCATGGACCCAGCCTTGGGGGTGGGGGTAGAGAGGGGAAGCTGGGACAAGAGGCAGGGAATAGGTGCTCAGGCCCAGATCCTCCAGGGTATTTAGTTACCGAACTGATCTCACTGGGCACTACGCAATTGCGGGGATCCTGGCCTCAGACACTGCCGAGCGTGCAGGGTCACTAGTGGGGCAGCTGGCCGCCTGGGGAAGATGCTGTGGTATGAAGCCCGGGGCTCTCCTGGGGACTGGGTGCCTGGCACACACACATGGGTAGACAGCTCTCCATGGTCTAGCAGGCAGCTGAGCTCTGGGCAAGGGGGTGTTAGCATGGGGCTGTGCAGGCAGGGAATGCTCAGTGGAGGGTGTCTGGAGGGGAGGCCCTGTCAGGGGGAGGAGGCATTGAGCTGGTTTCTCTGCCCTGGCCTTTCATGTCACCACACCGCAGCAGGAATGGGATGGGTCCTGAGACAGACATGGGGCACTCTCTGTACATGAGTCCTACATTCCTTCCCCTTGCTGATGGGCTGGAGAACGGTGTGTATGCCTGTGCGTGTGCAGGGTGTGTCCCTCTCCCCCCACTGGCGAGACAGGACACCCGCGTGTGTCTGGGCACATGCACACGTGGGAGGATTGGCAAATGCAAATTGCAAAAGAAATGCTGATAATGTTTGTACAAAACCGTCATATGTCAGAAATGAGATTAAAAAAGTAATTACCAAAGACAGGAAGGAAGGACAAATGTATTTCATAGTGCAACAAGCAGCAGGAATCAATAATTCCCAGCTCAGGTTAAGATGATAAAAGATAAGCACATTTTGCCTTTGGGTTTAGTTGTGAATTAAATGGAGCTTCATGCTGTATAAATTAATTTCCATTTTCCGTATAAAACTATCAGTCCTTGCCTGGAAATACTTAAAGGTCAGACAGACACAGCAAATCAGCTTTGCCAAAGGCCTTTGGATGGGAGCCAGCAGTTTGCAACATGCTGTGAAAACATACCCACTAACACACACACACACACGCACGCATGCACTTCTGAGTACATCATCCCCCCCCACTTATCATAGTATCATTAACAATATACACAGTGTGTGTACATGTGCGTACAGAATTCTAAACACACACAACTTGTTACAGGTGATGACCCCACAGCTGTGGCAATAATAACTTTATTTCTGCTGTAGCGCTGACTTTGACAGCTGCCTCCCTCTGTAACTTTTCTGGAACAAAGCCACTTCCCCAGATCTTTTCCCTAAGGGAGTCTCTGCTAGAGTGGGGTTTTGGAGGGTGGCTGGAGGCTAATCGGACAAGGAGTTGATGAGATAGGAGAGTTTGAAAACTTAAAGGTGTCCTAGTCTTGCTAGTATTTCCTGGCAAATCCTATCTTGAGCATGCTCCTTGTAGTTGGTCCATTCAGCTGTGCTCATCTGTACCTTTGGGGTACGATGGTTGGGAAGCAGCTCCGTTCTTTGCTTTGATACTGTGCAGTCTTGTAGGAACGTCACTAGTGAGCCAGCACTTTATAAGTTCTGCAGGCTGTCACGATGTGGTGTACATGGAGCCTTAGGAAGTTTGTTGTTATGTGTAGCTGTTTCCCCTCGAAGACCTGGAATATTCTGGATGGAGCGATCAGCTGCAGCAGGCATTGGTTGAAGTTCAAGCCCAAGAATGAACATAGCTTATAAATAGGGCTACGATTTTGTCACAGAATCTGAGACTTCCAGAGACATCCTTGACGTGAGCCTGTGTGGGAGCTGCAGGGTGCTCCTGCCGCCCGTGGTGGCTAGGAACTGCTGAGGCCTGAACTCCCAGTCGCAGTGGGCAGCTCCCAGCTCCTGCAGGGGGCAGAAGTGCCCCGGGAGCTCCCAGCTGCCACGGATACCAGGTTTGACCTGCAGCTCAGAGCTGTCACAGGCTTCCGTGTATTTTTCTTTATTGCCCATGACCTGTCTGTGACTTTTACTAAAAATATGCATGACAAAATCTTAACCTTACTTATAAACAAGACCAGCTCAGTTATTTACCTCAGTTGTTTCTCTGCCCCAGGTAAAATCATTGGAAATAAATTAAAAGGCATAATTGGCTGATTTGCTTCCTCAACATTAGGCTCCCCAAAGCCAATAAACTCTGCAGGGTTCCTGGGGGAGTTTACCCATTGTCAGAGATGTGAGAGTTGGCAGCTGGGAAGGAAAGCAATGAATGATGGCCCACCTTTGCCCATTGCACCTTGGGAGAAGGGGAGGAAACTGAAAAAGGGTGTGTAGAGATATGGATGGATGCAGTGAAGCAAGTTCATGGCATTTCCCTTCCTGATAATCCGAGGGGTAAGTGGGGCTAAGTTTTTATTACCAAGAGAGAGTCTTACTGTACTCCGGGCTGGGTATTTCAAAGGCCGCTAAGGCAGTGCCAGGCCCAGCTCACAGGGGCTGTTGATAGGAAGTAGGTGCCAGATTCCCATGGGCCCCTTTGAGTTGGTATGTGAGCTGGAGCCTGCTTAATTGACACAGCCTCACCGCAGACCATCTGTGGTGTTACTGAAATTGTCGGAGTCCTTGGGGAAGGAGCTGGAATGTGGGGAAGCACAGAGCACTGAACGGGGAAAGGAAAGGAAGACCCCTGGTAAGACTGCCACTGCTGCTTTAAGGACAAGTCCACAATGGAGCTGGAGTGAAATTCCAGTTGGAGGAGAACATAAGAACGTAAGAATGGCCATACTGGGTCTGACCAAAGGTCCATCTAGCCAAGTATACTGTCTTCCGACAGTGGCCAATGCCAAGTGCCTCCAAGGGAATGAACAGAACAGGTAATTATCAAGTGATCCATCCCCTGTCCCCATTCCCAGCTTCTGGCAAACAGAGGCTAGGGACACCATCCCTGCCCATCCTGGCTAATAGCCATTGATGGACCTGTCCTCCATGAACTTATCTAGACCAGCTCAGTTATTTACCTCGGTTGTTTCTAGTTCTTTTTTGAACTCTGTTATAGTCTTGGCCTTCACAACATCCTCTGGCAAGGAGTTCCACTAGCTAACTATGCACTGACCATTTATTCCTACCCTTTGTTTCCCATCTTTTAACCAGTTACCAGTCCATGAGAGCACCTTCCCTCTTATCTCATGACAGCTTACTTTGCTTAAGAGTCTTTGATGAGGGACCTTGTCAAAGGCTTTCTGAAAATCTAAATACACTATATCCACTGGATCCTCCTTGTCCATGTGCTTGTTGACCCCATCAAAAATTCTAGTAGATTGGTGGGGCATGATTTCCTTTTACAGTACAGTAACTCCTCACTTAAAGTCGTCCCAGTTAACATTGTTTCATTGTTAAGTTGCTGATCAATTAGGGAACATGCTCATTTAAAGTTATGCAATGCTCCCTTACAATGTCGTTTGGCAGCCACCTGCTTTGTCCACTGCTTGCAGGAAAAGCAGCCCGTTGGAGCTAGCTGGTGGGGCCTTGGAACCAGGGTGGACCAGCAGCCCTCCTATTAGCTCCCCCTACCCCTTTTAAAAGTGGGAAGGCATTTTACCAGCCATAAGGGCGAGCCATGATGGAGGGCAGGGGGCACAGAGGAGCAAGTGGCGGGTGGGGACAGGGGGGAAAGGGTAGTGTGGGGGCAGGGCCTCAAAGGGGCAGCGCAAAAAGTAGGACCACAGTTTGGGTGCCGGTGGCCCCCCCACTTTTAAGGAGCTCCTGCTATGCCTGGTGATAGCTCTCCTGCTATAAAGCACCTTTATCTTGCTATAGCTGTATCCACCCAAGAGGAGCTGCTGTCCCACTGCAATAATGCCACTGGAATAAAAACAGGACAACTCTGGTGCATAGCCAAAAGCACAAGCTGAGTGGATGGACCCACACAGCCAGCAGGTGCGCCTAACTCGTGCAACATTGGTGTGGTGCTGAGCCCTAAAGAGAGGTACGTTAGCTGCAGTGGGTTGGGTTGGCTTGGTTTGGCAGGTTTTCCTAGTGGAGTAATGCGGTTGGGCATTTCACAGGCCACCTCTTCTCTGGCTTCCTCTGAGAGCACCCCGGTGGAGTGCGCATGTGTGTGTCTCCAACTGTACTGCACCTGTGCGACTCGCACACCCGCGCCTCCTGGCTTTCCGTCCGGCTATTGCAGGGATGACCTCGATGGCAGCTGCGTCCTCATGCACTTTCCCTGTTCCCCGCTGTCCAGCTGATCTCGCACCCTCCTTGCCTTGCTGAGCCCCGTGGCTGCAGAGACAGCCATAGGCCAGACCTGGAGCACAGCCTAGGAAAGTTAGGAAGAGGGGGAAGGGCTGAGTGCTGAGAGCTAGAGCTGCTGCCACCCCCATGCATGGCGTTACCCCGAATAGGCCCCAAGCACCATCCCAATACAGCACAGCCAACAGCCAGCACATCGCCCCTATGTTGATGACCCCTTTCTACCAGACGGATCCTCTCTTAATCCAAAGCAGAGCCCTCCACACACGTGCTGCTTTCCCATGCGATTTACTGTTGCTCCACCAGGACGAGAGGGAAGGTCAGGCTCTGCTCTCCCTGCTCTCAGTGCTGGGGCTACCAGCTGTCCTGGTGCTATCTGGGTGGTGTGACCACCTGCCTGTTGACACATTGGATGGGTGGAGAGACCTAGCAATACAGGCTTGGACACCTGCTTGTCACCCATCGCTGGGAGGTGGCCTGGGCATCCTTGAGTCTCCCAGTGACATGATCCTGCTGGCTATTCAGAGGTGGTTGAGCCAGGTTTAGTCTGGAAATGCTGAATTAGATCTCTGTGTATTGTATTATGGAATAATGTTGCTGTCATTACTTATATGTGGCAATGCCAGAGGGCCCCAACAGAGGTCAGGGGTGGGCTGGGCCCCCTTTTGCGAGGCCCTGTGCAAACACAGGGTGCGTCTGCGCTGCAGTCAGGGTGTGCTCACTCAGGTACTGAGAGCAGCGAAATTGCTGAGCACAGACTTTACCTGGGGTCCCAGGCTGGTGTGGGTAGCCCATGTGGCTGTGGTTTCACTGCTATTGGCACTCATGCTAGCTAGAGCAAAGCTAGCTGGGGTCTATCTAGACGTGCTGCAATCTCCCTCCTCCTCTACCCCCGCCTCGACTGCAGTGTGGACAGACCCAGCGTGAGAGACAGAATGTACAATCTAAATAGACAAAACAATGGGTGGGAGAGGAAACAGAGATACAGAAAGTCTGTCTGCACTGCACACTGAGCCCAGGTCTGGGGGATCTGGGTTTGTGGACTCAGTGTACCCAAGCGCATGCTTCAACGTCCATGCTGCACCACAAACCTGGGCTTACGGCTGCTGGAGCTGGGTGTCACAGCCATGCTAATGTAAGTGGGGGAATGGTCCTGCTAGTGTAGGGGCTTTTCCTGACTTCTGTGCTAACCCGGTAGCGTTGGATGGTAAGAGGATCGGCGTCCTCATCCTCATTCCCTTTACCCAGAGGCCTGCCTGACCTTGAGGGCTTCCCTTCCACCCTCCCATGCGTCAAAATCCTTGTAACCCTGGTAAAGCTGGGCCTAGGATGCCTGTAGGGGCTGAGGCCCCAGTGTCATTGTGAGTCGCTTGGGACAGGGGCTAGGGTGTCCCCACTCCAGGGTATTCTCCCTTCACCAGCTACTTCCCTGCCCAGTGATCACTGCATAAAGTTTGAACCACATACAATTCATTAAACAGCAGCTGTAACCAATAAGGGGACAATGGATCAGTTTCAAGGATCTGGGAACCCTACACTGTGGACACAGTGGCACCATCCACAGTGGTCTCTGGAACTCACGTAGATTCACAGCCCAGTCCTTGCACATCCCAGGACTCCCTCCCAGGCCCTGGCTGCGCAGTGGTGATACCGCAGGTAGGACACCTGCTCTGAGGTGCCACATGCCCCCTGCCTCTAGGTGGTGGGACCCTTCTCTCCAGCATCAGTCTCCCTTCGGGTTTGTGTCTCCCCCCTTCAAGGCCCTGTTGTTTGGCAACATCTTCCTCCACTGAGCCCTCTCTGGCCCGGATCCCCACCTCGTTCTCCACAGCCGCTCACCATGCTCAGCTCCAGTCTACCTGCAGCATGGTGGGTGCCCACTGTCCTGGTTCTGGTCCCGCAGCTCTCCCCCATAGCTTGCTCCTGACTCACCACTGCTGCTCCAGCTCCTGGCTCCGGGCAGCTGCACTCTCTCTAGCTCTGTTCCACCCTGGCAGCCCAAGCTCACACTGAGAATGGGCCCTGGGCTCTTGACTCCCTCATTGGTCTGCCCACCCTAGCAATCCAGCAGACTTGGAGCCTGACCTCTCCCCATTCACCCTGGGGAGCTGTCAGTCCCAGGATCCTGGCTCTTCTTTGGCCCTTCCCCTTCCTCCTGGTACTGGGAGAGAGCCAACCAAATTTTAGTAAGGGTCCAACAGCCACCTTGCCTTGCTATGTCCACACTGCACCATGCAGATTTTCTCAGTCGGGGCTGTGGCTTGACCTGCATCCACATTGCACAATGACAGGGCTTGGGCCTCAGTCACAGCAGGACTGGGGCTTGGAGCCATCTCCCTAGCAGGGTCCTTGGACCAGGTACTGTGTGCTTGCTGACTTGCTGCAGACTAATTTGTGTAGGGATGGAAGGGGGGTTTTGGCTCACACCTGAGAGCCTGGGCTTAGTGTGCAGTGTCGACTCACCCAGGTTTCCCAACTCGCATTTCAGTGCCTTACCCATTACATCAATGTATTTGTGTTATGTGTGCCTGGCATCTTCTTGATGCACTGAGATTTTGTGCTAGTGTTGTCCTCCATCCTGGCCAAAGCCAGGTAAATATGCACTGCTCATGAGCCAACTCCTGCAGCCTGGGGCACAGGAAATCTGTGAGCTGGGTCTGGGCTGGAGTCTCACACATTCCTATGTCCCAGGATTTATCTGCAGCATCCAGAATCCATGGACACAGCCCAGGGGTGAGAGCTAAAAGATAAGTATGTGTGTATGGCAGTGTGGCATGTGCATTGGGTGCTTGGAGATGGCAAAGCAGGTCCGAGTCTCATTGGTGACCTCAGCTGAGAGGGAGGGCATGCGAGGAAAGTCTCCTTTGAGGGGCCCCAGCCTGGTTTCTCCTTTCTCTTGGACTAGCGAGCCTTGCAACAGCCAGTTAGGGCCTGGCTGGCCCAGATGAAAGGAGCTATCTGGGCTTAGCAGTTCAGTTTCAGGCTGGCTGGGACTACAGGAGGGAAGAAGGGTTCTCCTCTCTGGCCAAAGGAGCCTGACGATCAGAAATTATGGCTGGCTGAACTTATGTAGCTGGGATTGCTAAGAGAGAAGGACTTGAGGATGCTGGCCCTGAGATAGGCTGGAGATAAAAGGGGCCGGTAGGAGGAGGCCCAGGGAAATAGCAGCGACAGACTGGAGTGAGTGGCATACGGCTGCTGTGTATAGGGTCCCTGCATTGGAACCTGAAGCCATGGGTGGGCCCAGGTTCCCTCATCAGCCATAAATCCCATGAAGGGAACTGGGCTTATCCAAGAGCCCGAACAAAGGCCACGTCACTGAAGACCTGCCAGGGTCGTGGCAGCCTGGGGATAAGACAGGACTGTCGTACTGCACCCAGCTGCTCAGAGGCACTCCAGAGGTGAGTGCCCCTTTCCGGAACCATACCAGGTTGCTGTGGTACCTTCGGAGATGCCTACCAGAGACTGTGGCCGTGAATCACTCCATGTGCACAGGGCTAATGGTGGAGACGTGTGTCACTGACAGGCCCCTAACGTTTGACTAGCATGTGCAAGCTTGACTGGCAGGTTGACGGGGGTGTTACACTCTGGTGGCTGCAGGAATGGGACATATCCATCCCCGAGATGTGTGTGGATATCTACTCCTTCCTTAGTCAGCTTCTCATGCTCTTGGCGTGTGCAGTGGGGTGGGCCTCTCCTGGACAGAATGGGAGCGTGTCTACTATTGCCCACATCCTATGACAGCCTCACACTTCCTCTGGCAACTGGCAGGACAGTCACCATATCAGTTGTGTTGCTCCCGGGGCATGGTGTTGTATTCATGCAGCCCTGTTGAGAGTACTCCTGCCATGTTGATGAGACAAGAACCACCCCAAACCATGGCCCAGGGCTTGGTGGGAACCTGGACGGGACCTTGCCATGGGTTAGCACCTGAGAAGCTTTTCTCTTATTTGCAGATTGCCACTGTGTTCTGTGGTGCCAGCTTGGGGCAGTGCGGGGCTCTGTGCCCTTGAATGGGCATGGGGGTACATTTACAGAAAAGATGGCCCTCGTAAGGGGTTCTGAGGTGCTTGCATGGGAAGGACACTCTGGGGTGTTTGGTGTGCACATGCAGGTGTGTGTGATTCTTCTCCTGGAAGAAGTTCTAATAATGCCTGCCCTGTGGCGCATCCCTCCAGAAGGGACCTGGGGAGACTGAAGCCCACCCCCTGCAGGAACCCAAATTGGGACTTGGGTCTGTTGAGGCAGGTGAGCCGGGGAGATCAGAGTCTGTATGTGCTGGAGCGGCCCCCTCCATCTCTGCTCTCTCTGTTTCACTTCCAAGACTGTGTCTGGAGACCAGCGATTGCCCCCAGGGGCCTTCTATAGCATATAGCTGGGCTGGGCTTCGTCGTCTCCTCCTCCCATCACACTGCAGACATCGAGAATGATTCTGCTGCTGGAGAAGTCACATGGACGGTCCTGTCGAGCAGAGGCTGGGTGGAAAGCTTGGGTTGGTGCCCCACCCCCGCTCCTCCCTTCCTTAGAGAATGGCTCCTTTAATAAGCAGTTAATTAGTACTCGAGGGCGAGATGAATCGGTGGGATCAGAGAGTGCTTTAAAGTGCTCCAATGAGAAGGGGGAGGAAAAAAGTCCCCTGCCCATGATGTAATTAAATTTTACACAACCGTGTGGTTCCACACAAGCTGGGGAAGGCTGACCTGATTCTGGCAGCCTGGCTGGCTGGGGCACTGGCCCTGCTGGGGTGGGGAACTGTCTGCAGGGAGAGCGAATGGGCCTTGGTCTGCAGAGTCCTGGTTTCCCTGTGCCTTAGGAGTGGGGCAAAAGGGGACAATCTCCTGTCCCTGTGGCGGCCTAGGAGAACTAACACAACACACCCCAGTGCTGAGGAGACCAGGTTCAGTCCCTTGAGAGTGTTGCAAAAAGACTTCTTGTTTTGTCCCTATCCAGGACAGGGAGGCTTGGGGAGTGGGGGGCTCTTGGGGCACCGAGGAGCAGGAGGTCTCCACACACAGAGCCTGACCCTGTCCCATGTGAAGTCGATGCAAAACTCTCAGGCCCAGACTCTGAGAACCATGGGTGCCCCTTGGCATGCACCCAGGTTGCACGAATTGGGTGCACACTTGGAGCATTCTGCATGCATGGGCAGCTGACAGCACAGGCAGAAACTCCTGATGCTGTGGGGCTCCTTGCTGCATGGGGGCACTCCCAGCACACGGAGGTAGCAGGGCTCTCTGTGCATAGGCCTGGGTGTGACTGTGGTGCAGACTTCCAGCACAGTGGTGGTGGTGGCATCTTGCCTGTGGATGGGGAAAGTGGAGGAGCGATGGGATGGAGATGGAGGTGGAGGGGCAAGCAAAGGACAGGAAGAGAACGGGGCTGCAGGTAGAATTAAGGGGGAAGCTGGAGATGTAGCACAGCCTGTGTGGATTGAAATCTCTGGCTTTCGGAGCGGAGATCTGTGAATTCAGCTGAGTTCGGAGCAATCTGTCCTCTCCCCACTCCTGCCCTGACCTTGAGAGCACTATCAGGCCTGGTTTGTGCAGGTCAATAACCTTTGCAATTGATGACAGCTTCAATCAGCTATAGGATTTGTGCTCCTTCTCTTTCTGCCTTTGCCGTGGCACTGATGTGAGGAGCCCGGTGCTTATCTCTGGCAGGCAGCTACCTCTGAGCCACATGCAGCCTGATTGATTTACAAGCCCAGGGTTTTTAGCCTCTTGGTCTATCTGTGCTGGGGGGGTGGGAGGGGGAGAAGCTGCTCAGCGGTACAGGGTGGAGATATGTTTTGTTAATGTGAAACGTAACTGTGGCCCCCAAACCCCTCCAGTGTTTCAATTGCTTAATATCAGAGCTTCGTCTTGAAGGAGGCAGAAGCAGGAGCCCTTCAGCTATCTGGCCCCAGGAACTCAGCTTGCTACGTAAAGTGGGTAGCTCATGGAGCGTGGGGAGGCAGAGAGGAGGGGGGTAGTAGGGCAAGCTATGGGCAGGTAAAGGAGAAGGAGCAGCTAGCTACATCGTGGCGTAGGAGCTGTCCCAGGCGGGGAGGGGGCATGTCTGACCATCCTGGAAACTCTACCCCAGCCATATGGACAGCATAGCAATGGAAAGCCCTGATTGGTTGAGGGAGCCTTGCCCACATGACATCATATCAATGAAAAGCCCTGATTAGTTGAGGAAGTGATGTCCTTCCTGGTAGCCCCACTGTAGAGCACTTGACCTCTAATTAAGGCAGCACAGGGGCAGCCTGAGTATTTTGGGGCTGGGAGCCTGTATTTGGCATCTTGGGGGGTGGGGGGTGGCGGTTTTTCCTGGGGAGGCTGCTTTTGCTTGTCCCCTGCTGCAGCTGTGGTCCATACAGGGGTTGTGGGGTGAGGTGTTGGGTGGAAGAGCTGGGAATTGGCTGTGTGTGAACAGCACAGAAGGGACCACCTGAGACGCACAGGTCCATCATGCCCCCCTCCGGCAATGTCACTCAGGGACCCTGGCCACCTCTCAACCCGTCAGAGCAACCCCTCCACACCATAGGGGGCTGGCTTTGAGCCATCTCAGCAGCTGTCAGGCCTGAGCCAGTCTCACAAGGCTCAGGGTGCTGGGAGCCCTGGCCCAGCTCTGGTATCCGCCCTGGGTTGCTCTCCCACACTCGCTGCGATGGGTGGGAGACGATGAGGAGCTTACTGCTGGGCCATAGCTGGGGATGGGGTGCTCCCTTGCCATGCCAGACTCAGCCTGGCTCTAGGCCTTCACCTTCACTCACCCTCCATGCAGTGCGGTGCCCAGGCCTTTCCCTGCCCCTCCCCTTGGCTGGGTTTCATCAGGGATAGGTTAGAATACGGCAGGAGGAGCCCTTGTTTCTCCCCAGTGAGCCAAGCCAGGGGTGGCCAAGGGAGAAGCTGGGCAGATCCAGCACCCACCCTGTGGGGGCCGGCACCTCCCAGCCAGGGTGATGGCAGACTGGGCATGGCAGAAGCTGTGATAATGGGTGATTTGACGGCTCCCCCTGCCCGCAGGCAGCATCCCGTCTGCTCTGGTCTCCTCTGGGAGCGCGAGCAGCTGTGCTCCCCACAGCCCAGCGAGATGTTTGTGGAGTATTCCAGGCAGCTGCAGCTCGGGAAAACCTAATTGGGCCCCTTGGGCTGCACCAGGGCCCTGCGTGGGTTCCAGAGCCCACATTCTCCTGCCTTCACGTATTTCAAGCCCTCCCTTTCCCCTCCTCCTCTCTCCACCCCTCTCCCTCACCCACATCTTCTCCATCCCTCCTTCCCTCTATTCCACCTCCTCACCTGCCCTCCTTCTGTATCTCCTACCTGTCCCTCCGGTCACCCTTCCCCTCTCTTCTCTCTTCCCTTCTATCCCTCCCCTGTCCCCATCCTCCTCATCTTCTGCTCTCTCCATCCCCTGAGGCCCCACCCCCTCTCCTTATCTCCTTCCCCAGGAACTCAGCTGGCTCCTCGGGGTGGCAGCTCTGAAATGCTCCCATGTTTTACTCTCTAGCCCCCTTTTATCTGATTGAGCAGCAGCCCATTTGTCAGGCTCTGGCTGAACCCTTCCAAGCTACGCTCTTCTCAGAGCCATCCCGTTTATTGGACACCAGCTTGTGCCCCCCGCCTTGAATCACAGCCTCCGGAGCTCCTCTTTGGTCTGGGGCTTTCCGGCGGGAAGCAGGTGGGAGAGTCGATGCCATTATGTACCAGGGATGAGCAAGATGGCTTGGCTAAGATCCCACCTGGAGCTTTTTCCCAAAGTGAGATTGGTGTTGAGTGTAACTGAAACTGCAACACCCTGTGTGTTCTGCAGCCTGCACCTTTACATTGCCCCAGACCTGCCCTGTGGACCATGCTCCTCTCACAGCCTGCAAACATGGTGCCTAAAGGCTGCCCAGGAAGCCCCACTTTGAGCCCTCATTCCTGAAAATCTTGGCTTAAGTGGCTGGCCCAGAATTACAGGGCCAGTTGGCGGCTGGCCCAAGGAAGAGTCCCCAAGAGTCCAGGCACTAACCTAGCACAGATCGTTGGCACAACTCCCCTAGCGGCATGACAGATTTTGCACCACTTGGACCCTTTAGTCAAGACTGGCTGTCTTAGCTCTGCACTAGCTCAGCTAGAAGAGATGAGCCAGATGCAGGCATCAAGGAGGGAATTCTGTTGCCTGCGTTATGCAGGCTGGCTCATGCTGCTCCTTTCTGGCCTTAAAATCTCCTAATATGTGAAGCTCAGCTCTCTATTTACTTACCAATTCTTTCTTACTGTGTCTTCGCAACCTGGGGTGCGGGTGTGTGTGGCAGGAGCCAGGCCAGCCGAGCAGTGCCAGATCCTTCCCTTTGGACAGTTGCTAACGACCTGATCTGTCCCATTCCTAGCCCACCAGGGCTCTGTGGCTGGCGGCACTTTCCTTTTTATGCAGTGCTGGTTAGTTGATAAACAAGACGGCTCAAGCGCCACATGCTTTGCAAGGAAGAGCATCGTGTTGCCTGCAAAGTGCTAGGGGACTTCCAGAAGAATAGCTTGAGCTATTAAAGTGAAGAGGGAGGCAAAACCATTTGTCTTGCTGCTGCAGCGGCTCTTTACCCTCGCTGTTCCAGAGCGCAGCATGTCCAGCGGCAGGAATATCTGCTTGAGTTTGGTTTTCCAGACACATGGGGCTAGACGGCCCCCGGCGGAGAACATAAGGCTGGCCAGACTAAGGCTATGCATACACTACAAAATTAGGTCGATTTTATAGAAGTCGATTTTTAGAAATCGATTTTATATAGTCAATTGCGTGTGTCCACACTAAGTGCATTAAGTCAGCAGAGAGCATCCTCACTACCATGGCTAGCATCGACTTATGGAATGGTGCACTGTGGGTAGCTATCCCACAGGTCCCGCAGTCTCCGCCACCCATTGGAATTCTGGGTTAAGCTCCCAATGCCTGATAGGACAAAAAACATTGTTGTGGGTGGTCTGAGGTACATTTCATCAGTTGCCTCTCCCTTCGTGAACGCAACGTCAGACACCAGGGCGATTAGAAGAGCACAGCAAGGCGCGATGTGCATCAGAGAGGCTTTGAAAACCAGTTTCATGACTGGACAGGCTTCAGTGTGACAATTGTGAGTGTTTCTCCTTGATGCAAACCCACCCCCTTTGTTGACTTTAATTCCCTCTAAGCCAACCACCCTCACTCCTTCAAAATAAAGTAACTATTGTTTTGAAACCATGCATTCTTTATTAATTAAAAAAAATGAGATAACGGACAAGGTAGCCTGGGTGGGGTGGGAGAGGAGGGAAGGACAAGGCCACATTGCTTATTGTAGCCACAATAAAAATCAAATTGTTTGAATGACAGCCTTCTGTTGATTGGGCCAGCCTCTTCAGTGGAGTGGCTGGGTGTCCGGAGCCTCTCTTTCCCCCCGCGTTCTTGGGTATATGGGTGAGGAGGCTATGGAACATGGGGATGAGGGTAGGCAATTATACAGTGGATGCAGCGGGGTCTGTGCTCTTGTTGGCTTTCCTGCAGCTCCAACAGACACTTCATCATATCCATTTGCTCCCCCAGCAGATGCTTCATCATGTCCTTTCCTGGCCTCTGCCATTGAATGCCTCCATGCATTAAGCTGTGCCCTATCAATGCGGGAAGACTGCATGAGCTCGGAAAACATGTTATCACAAGTGCGTTTTTTTTTTTTGCCTTCTAATCTGCGATAACCTCAGGGACAGAGATTACAGGGGGAGCGTAGAAACATTCTACGCTCTAAGATTCTGGGGGGACTGCAAGGTCACTTGTGCTGCTGAATTGGCCACGCTGACCAAACAGGAAATGAAATTCAAAAGTTCCTGGAGCTTTTCCTGTGTACCTGGCTAGTTCATCAGAATTCAAAGTGATTTCCAGAGCGGTCACAATGGAGCACTCTGGGATAGCCCCTGGAGGCCAATACCGTCAAGTTGCGTCCTCACTACCTCAAATTCGACCCAGCAAAGTCGATTTTAGGACTACTCCCCTCGCCGGGAAGGAGTATAGAAGTTGATTTTAAGAGCCCTTTAGGTCGACGGAACAGGGTTGGACGCAGCTAAATTCCACCTAACCCCATAGTGTAGACAAGGACTGAGTTAGACCAATGGTTCATCTAACCCAGTATCCTGTCTTCTGACAAAGGCAGGAGAAAGATCGGCTGTGGATCTTGGAGGAGCTCATCAGTCTGGACATCCTGGTTACAAGACTCTCCTCTCTGATGACAGAGCTTCCCCACCAGAACCAGCTCCATACCGGAGGCAGAGAAGGAAAGAAAGTAATTTCCCAAGCTGCATCTCCTACAGCAGGGACAGAAGAACAGAGTGCTCATGGAATCCACTAGGGACCGCGCCTCGCAGAGCTAAAACCACGGCAGCATTAGATACAGTGATGGAAACCATAGGAAACCCAAGATAGAGATACATGGCTCAGATTCTCTGCTTTTGGCACCACGTGGACATAAACTCAGGGATCTGGCCTGTAGAGGATTTGCCCAGTGTCAGGGTAACCTCTTGGGAAGTAGGAACTCTATTGCAGCTAGTTCACTGCCCTTCTGCGGACACATGGCTGGAGAAACAGGGGCATTCCTGCAGCCCAATGGTCCCTGGCTGCAAGAATGTCCCTTGGGAATAATGTAGAGCAGTCCCGAGGCTGCTCTGCTTTATAGGGGGACTAGCTGACATTCGGGGGTCCCCATTCTCTGAGGTCTGTAAGGAGCATGTGAAAGTAGCTCAAAGTCACCCTTGCCCTGCCTGGGCTGTGCTGGGCCATCGCCGAGGCTTTGTAAGAATTAGCTCTGGGTGAGAGCTGTGGCATTTTGCTAGTCTGGCTCAGACCAGGATGGGGGTAAGGGTTGGGGTGATTCTGGAATCCAGAGTTTGCTGTGAGGGGTGGAGTTCTGTCTGGGACAGCTGGTGCTGGTCTCACACCTACAGAGCACAAGACAGCATTTGGAATGCGGCTTTGCTTGCGAAATACAGAGTCAGGGCTCAGATAAAGTACACCCATTCACCCTCTCAGCTGGAGGGCAGGGTCACTCGTAACAACCACCCAGATAATGAAAGGTTATTTCAGCCCCAGATCAGGCTGCGGACCAGGCTGCGGTTGTGCAATGAGACATCTGAGAGCCACTGCAGGGTCCTCGGGGGCCAAGTGTCCAGGGCTTGATCTAGGCCTGGCTTTGATCCAGCCTCCCTTCACACACATATTGCGGGTGCAAATAACCGAGGGTGCAATGTTGCACACACAATTATTTGTGCATGTAATTTACATCACCTAGATAACAAAGCTTCATGTGGTTAGGCATCTTTGGGCCAAGGTCTGCTCTCAATTTCAATGGAGCTCCTCTGGCTACAGCTGTACACTTTGCCTGGGCATAACTGTGACACCAGCTGCTAAAATCAGCAAGGCACATTTCTAGCATGACCTCTGACCCCAGAAATACAAGCACTCATAGCTCAGATGACAGTTCCTAAGATAAGCATTTAATTAACTACCAGTATTAGGCCTGTGAAAGATCCATCTGAGGTAGAGTCATGTATTTAATTAAAGCTTCTTTAAAGGCTGCATTTCCTTTTGAGGTACCTGTGCTGAAATTTCCTGGATTTCATTAAGAGTTGGAGTATTTTTCTCTCTTTTAAATTTAAATGTGGGGTTCAGTTAGGAGCTGGCTGTACTGAGAAATCATTTATTTCACTTCCAGACCCAGACTAGTTATTGGGTTTATGTCAAAAGTGTTTTGTCATTAGTTTTATTTGCATTGCAGTAGCATCTAGGAAATGCTGTAGCACTTCAGCATAGGCACTAGTGGGAGGGCTTCTCCCACCTGCATAGGTAATCCACTTCCACGAGAGGGAACCAAAGAACTCCTGACACTGTCTACACTGGAGGTTACATTGGCAGAGCAACATCTCTCGAGGTGCGGATTTCCCCTGAGACATGCTGCTATGACAGTGTAAATTTCCAGTGAAGCGAGTTCCTGCCCTAAAGAAATTACAGCGTCTTTTACTGCAGAGTGAACACGAGTTCTCCTCTTGCTCCTCTTGAGTGAAAGCAGCCACGCTGCAAACTATCCCCTGAACGCACGGTGCTCACTTGTGCCTAGCTTTAAGATTTCAGGGGGCATATCCCAGGGTTTCTTGCACTAGAGTGAGCTGAGCTGCTCTGTGAATTCTTTCCTGGTGAATTGAATTGTGGAAGAAAGTGTCTGTCCAATAGCATATTGGGGGAAGGCATTGGAGGGCTAACAGCATTTGAGTGCAGCTAGCCTGTGTTTCCATTGCAGCGTGGTTGGGTTAGCAGCTGACGATTGGTACTAACACAAACTTTAGCCTATATGCCCTGGCAGGCCAGCCAGCTTGAGATATAAGCAGCATTGGGCTTGAGCTGAAGGTTTTATGTGCCGAGTTATGAGCAATACTCCAGTTACAACTCAAGTTAACTTTGCAGTGAAGATAAACCCGCAATCCAAGTAGCTGAGATGGACACATAACTGGGCAAGCAGCATAAACAGTGTGAGGGTCTACAAATGTTGTGTTAGCAACACCATTCTTTGGTTTGACTCCTTCAAAAAATATTGATGTTGGTGGGTTAGCTACAATGAAAGAGCAAGATTCCTGGTTGACAGGAAAATTCCACTTCTGAATGGGTGACACATGAGTCATCACAGATGTTCTCAGAGTGTTACAGACACGGGCAGTGCATAGTGGAAGATGGTTCGAAGCATGTCAGCAGCAAGAGCTGCGAGTGATATAAAGCAGGATTATAAGTCACCTATTGACCCATTGCACTCCATAGCAATATATAACCATTGACTGACACATCTGTCCAGCATTTATTCACCCTTTATAAACTGCTAATCAATAAAGTGTGCCCTGTGATAAAGAGAGAGTGACACTGGAAGGAGAGACAGCATGGAGGGCAGGGCGGGGGAGTGAGACTGGAGAGCCCATGAAGGACCAGTGAGCTGAAGCAAACAGCGGGAGGTGAGGAATATGTCAGACACTGGTGTCATCATCCGCACCCTGAGGTTCCAGCTGCAGTTGTTTGTCTCTGCTCCAGCCAGGCCAGCTGTGACTGGAGAGAGGGGTGCAAAGGGGTCTTGACTGGAGTTGGTCAAAAATGGGTCATTGATTTTCATGGGAAAGTTTGACTTTTCCCCCCCAAATGTGTTTGATTTCTTGATGGAACCCCAAAACTGGCCTTTTGCGGTTGGCCCACCCCCGGCCATTCTCGCCTTTGAGTTCCCTATTTCTCCAGCAGCAAAAAGAAGTTTTAAATATGAAAAAGGGGAATAACTTTCAGCTTTGGGTTTTTTGTTGGATGCAGTGGACTTTCCCACAGAAATGGCTGTTTAGAAAGACAGGCCCTTGTCACTGCCAAAGATTTCAGAGCCCAACATTTCGACCAGTTCTTGTGTGCACTTGTGCATGTGAGTGTGTGTGTGCATGTGTCAGGGTTTCCTCTGGAGTTAGGGGATGCCAGGGGGCTGAGGCAATCTCAGCTGAGTCTCACTTGCCCTGTGTTCAGGGCCAGCTTTAGGCCGGTTCAGCCAATTCCCAGGAATCGGGCCCCGCGCCTTAGGTGCCTTTTAAATTTTTTTTACTTATGCCCGCTGAGGTCTGCCCCGGCGTCTTCCATGGCCCCACTCCCCTGACCAAAGTGCCGCCAGGAGCGCAGCTGCCCCGCCGCCCTGTTCTCCCAGCTGGAGCCCCAGCCAGAGCATGGCAGGCTGCCCTGCAGCCCAGTTTTCCCGGCTGGAGCCCCAGGCAGAGCGTGGCAAGCCCCGCAGCCCCACTCTCCCGGCTGGAGCCCTGGCCGGAGCGCGGCAAGCCCTGCAGCCCTGTTCTCCCAGCTGGAGCCCCGGCCAGAGCGCAGCAAGCTGCCCCGCAGCCCCGCTCTCCCAGCTTGAGCCCTGGCTGGAGTGCGGCAAGCTGTCCTGCTCTGCTGGCTGGAGCTCCAGGCTCTTTAAATAGCCCCCAAAGCCCTGGGATAGCAGGGGGCTCCGGGGGCTATTTAAAGGGCCAGGGCTCCAGCTGCCTCTGCCACCCCGTCCTTTAAACAGCCGCCAGAGCCCCGCCGCCCCTATGTATTCTCCAGGGCTCCTGCAGCTATTTAAAAGGTCTGGGGCGGGGTAGAAGCAGGGGAGCCCCGGGCCCTTTAAATAACCCCCAGAGTCCTGGGATAACGGGAGGCTTGGGGGCTATTTAAAGGGCCGGGCCTCCAGTTGCCTCTGCTGCACCCCCTGTCTTGCCCACACCAGCCCTGCCCCCCTGCCCGCAGCCAGCTCTGCACCCCGTGCCCACAGCCAGCCCCTGCCAAACCCTCTGCCCTGTCTCCAGCCAACCCCGCTGCACTCCCCTGCCTGAAGCCAGCCATTTCCACACTCCTCTGTCTCCAGCCCTCCCAACCCCTGCTGCATCCCCCTGCGGCCCTGCCTGAAGCCAGCCCACCCCACACACCCCTGTCTCCAGCCAGCCCTGCACCCCTTGCCCTGCCTGCAGCTAGACCCTATCTCCATTTTGCCCCTGCCCTGCCTCCGACCAGCCCCATGTCCACTGCTGCCCTGCAGTTCCCAGGGCAGTAACCCTGCACACCTGCTTCAATGAGCGGGGCAGGGAGCAGCTGGGACCCACACATGTGCACACTCACAGGGAGTGGCAGGGACCCACACATATGAAATGGCGGTCATTAATAACCAATCAACAGCATATATGTTGCAATGTACATAATATATAATTATATTATTTATATAGTTATGGAAAGTAAATAATACATGGAAGAAATGAAAGGCTTTTTTTTTACACGTTTTTTTTTTAGTCATCCCTGTCAGGGCCCTGCCAAAAATGTACGAATTGGGCCCCGCACTTCCTAAAGCCGGCCCTGCCTGTGTTGGTGCAACATGGAGCACAGTGGTCCATGACTGGCACTCCAAAGTGCTACCACAATCCAAATCATCATCAGAATAATGCCTGTCCCAGCTGCAGGTCTAGGCTGCTGCCAGCTGAGTTGCACAGCAGTTGGGACAGGTATTACCATGTTGGATTTCTTGAAGTCTTTGTGGTATTGACTGGCACCAGGCTGGGGTGGGCTCCCGCTCCTCCTCCCAGGGTGAGCAGGGTGAGTCCCTCGCACTCTTCCTTCCAGGGTGGGTCCCTCCTACTCAGTATTCTCATGGTTCTCAGTATGTGGTAGGCTCTCACTTCAGTGGCTGGGCCAGGCTCACAACTTCACAATTGCTTTCCTGGAGCCATTTGCATTGCCAGCATCTCTCAGCATTTTCCAAATGTCACATCTTCTTTGTTCTCTGTTCCAGTGTGGTTTCCTGCTCCCAGAGGAAGGGTACTTGCAGCAGGTAGTACTGTGGCTAAGGGGTAATGGTTGGGATTGGCTGGCGTCTCAGTGAGCAGCTTGGAGAGCGTCTTTGGCAGTGAGTTGCTGTGGAGTTACACTCAGGAGTGTAGGAGCCACTCACTTTCCTGGAGTTCACCTCCCTTTTCGGTGTGTTTCTCGCTCACCTCCTCTGGATACATTCCCCTCCCAGAAGCCCTTTTGATGCTGCACGGCTGTTACTCAAAGCTAAGTTTTTGACCCTCCTCCTCTGTTTCCCTCCATTGTCTCACTGGGAGGCACAGGGTAGCACATGGCCTTGTATGCGCCATTACTACTGGGCCACGGTATTGTCCTGACACCACAATAGCACGACAAGAGGGTATCACATCAGCATGAAATAGATTCTTCCAGGGGGTGGATGCTCTTGTATTTAAAGCCTAAGGCTAAGGACTTGGACTCAGAAGATTGGGGCTTGTTTCCCTGCTCTGCCAAAGACTTGCTGGGTGACCTTGGGCAACTCTTAACTGCTCTGTGCTCCAGTTTTCCCATCTGTAAAATGGGGATAATATTTCTGTCTTGTCTATTTAGCCCTTGTCTGCCTGGGATGACTAAAATCTATAGTGTGAACTGAAGCTGATCTAGTGCCCCTGTGACTCTGTGTGGAGAATCTGATTTTGGTATAAGAGCAGCTTCTATCGATTTGGTTGACTTTGGTGGGGAATAGATTAAGTTAAACCAAAAGCCGTGGACTAGTTTATAGCCCCATTTGTGTCACAATGGAGCTACTTTTCTATGTAGACATTTTCAAAAGCACCTGAGCCCCATTTTCAAAGTGCCTGATAAAGACCTAGGCTCAGATGTTCAAAAGAATTGGGCACCTGCTTTCCATTGGGGATCTGGGCCTATGTCTCAGTGAATGTCAATGGGACCTGGCTGGAGGGGCCTGAAGTAGGGAAACACTAGGGGACGGGGTGGGAGGGAATCACCAGCTGGAAGTATCCCCTCTCAGGAAATAAATGAATCAGTGATAAGTCTGCGCCTGCCTGTGAAGGGTTAAGCAGCCCTGGCAATATGGAGCCAAGACATAAAATGCAACTAAACAAATAGAGAAAACCTTTTGCTTTCAAGCCATTTCCATTTATTTAAACCCTGCCATGTTCCCCGGTTCCTTTCTTTAACGAGTTGTCTTTGTAAATTTCCCCAGAGCTCTGGGGCTCAGCTCTTGTTTGTTCTGGCAGGGAGCCTGGAGAGGAATTTTTCACGACCCACAGATTCAATTACGCTGGAGTAATCCTGCTCAGGGTGTCGACAGCATCACAATGAATTTGGGTGTAATTTGAAATCTCTGGACCAAATAAGGATGAAGAAAAGAGGAGGTGAGGGGAGCATTTAAAAAAAAGAGAAAAGACTCAAACTCCTTACGTTCCCTTCCGGCTAACAGCCTGTTTTCGTGGCGCACTTCCTGCCAGCGCAAAGGAGAGCAGGAAAACAGAGATCAACCTGAGGGAGGTGGCTATAGCAGCACAGTTCTGGGCATTGCTGACCTGGTGTTGGGCTGCACTCCTTGCAGGATGAGGGCCAAGCAGAGCTTCTTGGTCATCCCCTGCTTCCCCAGTGCTCACAAGGGGCTGGTGGGGAAGTGGGGTGTTCTCCTGGCCCCGGGTTCAGATTGGCGATCTCTCACTCTCAGGCCTTGACTATGTGGATAACGTTGTTCTTCTAGTACAGAGTCCAGACAGGTTTTGAGAGGCACTCCAGCAAATGGAGGAAGAGTTGGCTATGGTCGGCCTCTATGTTTTGTGGTCAAAAACAATGCTGCAAAATCTAGGACCAGCTCCACCCATGAGCCTAAACTGTTGAGGCAGTCTCCAGCTTTTGCTGTTTGGGTCCTGTACTCACCAGCTCCTCCAACTCTCACATGGAGGTTCTCCACTGGATTGGCATCACAGTGTCTGCCGTGGGTTGTTTACAATGAATGTGACTCAACATCATCTCAACACGACAACCAAAATCAGGGTCTATTTGAGCTAAATCCTCCCTGTACTACTGTACGGTTATGAAACATGGACACTACGCCACTTAGACCAGGAAAAGTTTTCCACACAAAAAGCCAACGTTGTACATGGGGCATAAAGTGGAACAACTTTATTTGTAATGCAGATGTTTACAGTCGCTCCAGTCTACAGACTCCTGGGGCCATTATCCGCAGATGTTGTCTTATGCTTTTCAGACATATCGTGAGAATGCCACAAGACATTCCAGCGAACATCATTCTCTGGGTGGCTTGTAACATCTGGGATAAAACTCCACAAACTGAGGGGTGGAGGCGGCCTAGAGGAAGACCCCCTATTACATGGGTGCATCAAGTCTGTTCCAAAGTTGGACTCTCGGGTCATCAAGCACTTGCAGCCACACAGGAACAGACCAAATGGTGAATGATCACTACAGCCAACTATTTTCTTCAATGCTTATCCAGAGAAGAAGGGTTCAGAGCTTTTTGGTGAATTCTTGCCCACTCTGAATATGGACCCTTCAATCTGCTGGACCAGTGCACAGGGAACTCTCCTCAGTCATTTCCATTCTGGAGGGGCCTAGGTATCCAGGGCACACTGCCCTCGGCAGCCAGGCCTAGTCCCATCCTCTCAACTTCTCCTCCCCTCTCAGGGCCGGCCCACAACATTTTGGCACCTGAGGCGGGGAGCTCAAATGATGCCCCCATCCCCCTCACTTGGGCCAAAACTTTGGAAGGTCTCAATTCTGCCTTCTCCCTGTTCTACTCCTCTCAAGGTACTGTTCTGCTACCTACCCCAATAAAGAAGAACTAACAACTTAAAATGCCTTGTTCCAAAATTTTAAGTAACACAACTTTCAAACGCCTGAACAGCAAATGTAACTTTTCTTGTCTGCATAGTAAACACTGGCATTTTTATCCGTTTGAATAGTCAAAATGGTGCTTTCCATGCCTTCTTGGTTGCAAAGATTTGAACTGCTTCCTGAAGGTCCACAGGCTGGGCCAGCTCTCTGCTCTATGAGATGGTGCAAGGCACCCAGCTTTCCGTGTCATTGTGGGCATAGATGTGTTATTTATTAACTTTTATTTCAGTATCCTTGAGCTGCATGAAACGGTTTCTCACTGACTGATTTCTCATCTAGACCGGTTAAGAATTCAACTTCGATTGTGTGGGGTACTTATGGATTATCCATGCCTCATAATCAACATGTCGTCTTTTGAGTGGGGGAAAATAGCTTCAGTGTGAAGTTCCTCTCAGCTTCTGATGCACTCTTCAGATGTTTTGAATCCCTCATCTGACCGGTAAGATAAGACTAGTAGGATATGACTTTGCTTTGTCCAGTTGTCTCCATTGCTCCCGATATTCAAGGTCAACCCTTGGATCTCTTGCTACAAACATTTATTTCAAACAGTATTCATGCACAACACTAAGCCACACAGGAAATTTAAAGTTATGTATGTTTCGGGGTGATTTTCCATTTCCCTCTGCCACTCTTCAACCCACAAACAGTTCGCCTGTTCATGCATTATCCTCCATAATAGACAACTTATGGCATCACTACCTTCCCAATTTCGTGTTTGATAGCTTTTTATCGCTCATTCGACTTCCCTCGTGTGGCACTCAGGGGTTTCAGTGTCAGAGAGAGATGTTCCCAGATGTTGCTTCAAAATTTGCCATCGTGAGTTGATGCAGAGAAAACATTAGATACGTTGAAACATATAAAACAAATCAGCAGCCTACTAGAAGCTGATGCTTGCATGTCACTGACCACCAAGTTCAATGAGGAGAACTGCACGGGCAAAACAGCTCAGGTTTAAACTCTCCTGATCTGTGCTTGTACTCCTCTTTGTTCTTTCCTCTATATTCGGCACCATTAATCGTGCCCTGACCTCTCATGTCACGCTACGGCAATTCCGTATCTTCCAGCTTTTAAGAAAGCAACATTTCTCATCATTCAGTCCTGTAGTATACAATTCCAATGTCAATAATCTAGAAAATTGCTCTATGACAGTTCCATTTGCAGGTACATTTCACTAGGTTCTGTTGTTGTTACAAATGCAGCATTAAATCATTTGTTTCGTAGGCTGATGTCAGGTGTGCAGTCCAGATAACAGAGTTAATAGTTTGCTGACTTAAGATCTGCTACAATCTTCTGTATTGACTTTTGTTTGCCTGTACTGCAATGATTCATTTGAATTGTTTTTCCCAGGTAGTGTGGTGTACATTTTCAGGTAGCAGTGACTTCTTCTTAGATGGTCCTGGATAACAGCATCAACTCAGCCATCAGGTCACACATTTAAAGAAGTTTCCATTAGTTTTGGCCATACAACTGATTGAAGTTGCATGCCAGTGCTAGTTTTGGGGTAGCAAGCCTTCTCACATGGCAATGCGCCTTCTTCGAACTTTTGCCAGTAAAGAGACTCTGATGCAATCTTCTCTTGATGTTGATTCATCTCTGGTGGCTTAACCTTGTCTTTCATCTCAAGCTCTTCTCACCTATGAAGGCTCTCTGGTGATTTTGCTGCCTTCCTTGCATTGCTGCCAGTTGAGCCAGATTTTTCCAGTCCTTTGTTGCCTGTAGAACCAAATGTGGCTGACATTAGCTGAAGAGTTTGCACAAAACAGTAGCAGCATTTCATGGAGTTTTCAGTACATAAGCCATGGCCTCTCCACATTTGTCACCATTGGGGGATTGCCGCCGTAGTCGTTGAGATGGAAACTTCTATTTTCATTGTCTTTGGGGAACATGAAGTTTTTCATTTGCTGTGGCCTATGCAGTACAAGGAAGTCCCCCAGGCTACTGCTCAAGTGGGTGCACAGTCCTGGATCATCTAGACTTAAGGAACTAAACTCAACAGCAGCTGTTTCTTGCGCCTCCACCACACTCTTCTCTGATCTACACTTTTCTTACATCCATGTGAGATGGAGAGATGGATGCTGCAGTAGCTACCAGGTCGCTTGCACTCCAACTGGAAGATCAGGCATCTCCTCACCACTCACATCCTCCCTGGGGCCAGAAGGCTCATTGTGAACATTTGTGTCTTATGTATCTCAGAAGAGCTCCTTCCTGCTTAGACAGAGAAGCTTCCTTTACTTTCTTTTTCTGAATGCTGCCCCAGAGGGGAGTTTTCTTCTTTCATCCATGACTGCTGTTCTGTGCCAACTATAGAGGCTCTCAACACTAAGTTGAAGGGGACAAATAAGCAGGCTGGTAGCAGGGCCTGAATGAGGGAAGATATCAGCATCTTAAGGACCTAACTGGCTCCTACTTCAGTTGACTGCCTGTTCTCCTCAAGTGGGTTCAGGGAAGCAGCAAGAAACAGGAAGCTCCCTGAGAAGCTGGTGTTAATTAGTCCAGGCTCCTGGGGGTGCTAGAGAGGTACATAAGAGGCTCCTCCTCTCTCTCTCCCTGCAGCTCCTGCTGCTTTCTGTTATTCCCTCTCACCTTTTCTCCTGCCTGCCTATGTCTCTTGTGCCCTCCTTCCTCCAGCACAGCACTCCGTCATCTCTGTGCATCTAGAGTATAGAGAATACATATGCACCAGCAGCAGACACAATTTTCTACACTTTGGGGCCTAGCGGTGTCCCCGCCGCCCCAGTCTGGCACCTGAAGCAGCCGCCTCAGTTCATCTCATGGTGAGGCCAGCCCTGTTTCTCACCAGTGTCCCATCCAGCTGCATAGGCTGTGGCGGGAGGCTCTCTGCCAGGCTGACCCCACCAAGCAGCACCCTGTCATGCTCAGAATGGAGAGAGGGGCTACAAAAGAGTCCAAGGCCTCCATGCTTCCCCTGCATGGGGCCCTGGTCAGCAGATCAGTGTAGTGGGGGATCCACCAGCTACTTGCCAACTCTCCCCATGCAGGGGGAAGGAGAGAGATCTGCTAGGCATTCCAGGGATGAGACCACAACTGGGACACCCCGCGGAGCAGAACAGAGCATGGCAAGCACCCCACTGCTCTTACGGAGAAAGTTGGGTCACCATCCTCAGCTGCCAGGGGGAGCTCACTGGAGACACCACCTGGGATGGGAAGCTAGGAGAGTGGCTGATCTGTGAATGGGACACGGGCCATGCAATGACAGAAGCATTGCAGGGGTGGGGGAAGGTTGGTATTAGGGTTGGATACAAAGTCCAGTGAAGCAACGACTTCCAGTGATAGCAATGGGCTTTGGGTCAGGACTTCTTTCTGTTCACTTCCCCAATTCCAATACAGTCAAACCCCAGCCCGAGAGCCAGATCCTCCCTTCCTGGGGCTTGCCCTCACATCTGTTGCCTGATTTCAGGAGATGAATATTATTATTTAGGCGATATGAGTTATAGCTGCACCAATTGATCTGATCAGAAAATAATAGAGTTCTTGTCCCAGAATTTGACTACACAAAGTTTGCAAGGACCCTTGGGATGTATGACAAGGATACTCACACTGAGAACAAAACGCATCTTAAAGACTTTCACTGAGATAAAAGTAATCAAATGGGAAATCACTCAGAATTACAGAGGCAATAACATTGTTCTCATGGTATGTGTGGCATTCTATAGCGGTTTCTTTCAGCAGGCTGCCCCTCGAACAGAGCCTGAGCACTATGTGCCCCCTTTCCATGTCCAAACTGAATTTCCTCACCCACAAAATATCCCGGTGCACTTACTCTATAGGCTGGCATGTTCGTGTGTGTTAATGACGTAACCTATTAATGACCATTAGCTCATTCTCACCTCTGTTATTTCTGGCCTAACTGATTCTTTCCGTGTTCTTTGTGATGTACCTGTTAGGTTTAAAGAGGATATGAACTTAGGTAGCCCTCTACTTATACCAACTTGCTTTAGCATCCTCACTTATCTATGTTAAAGGTCACAAACGTATATACTTTATGCTTTAGCTCATCACCACATATCTAGGCTAATGGGATTGAATATATGTGTGCTAACTTGTCTTAGCTCAACATAGCCTGTAGGTTCCTTGCGTTACAGCCAAAATACTCTAATACAAATGTATAAACCTATTATAATAAAACAATAATCAAACCCATAAGAAAAGATATATAAACAAGAGGGTGCTAGACCTATAGACTACATATCTCTGCTTGGAAAATCTCGGCAGAAGAGACTTGCTGTGCCTGGATCCTCTGTGGCAGGTTCCCCCGCTCCAGGCTGCCTTGGTGCAGAGGGCAGCTGGGAGCAGATGCCCACTGTGTCCTGCTCCTCCTCGCTGCCCCAAGCCCCTTGTTGGCTGGGGAGTGAGCTGCTGGGAAGCTGGTGCTCATGGGCGAATGTGATGCAGTAGGACAGGCTCAGGCGCCTCGGCCCCCGCTCCTGGACAGGCCAGCGCAGAGCAGGGTTCTACCTCTGTACAGTGACCCAGGGACATGCCTGGGTGGGAGCTAGGGGATGACTGCAAGCTGGCCAAGCATCCCCAAGGCCAGTGTATTAATCATCCTAACACTATCAGCACCAGGCTCCTGCCCATTACAGGCTGAGACCCAGGGATTACCTGTCAGCTGGGGCCCAGGGGGAGCCATCACTCTCCTGGGAACCAGGAGGCAGCAAGCACAGGACTCCCCGGTCCTTATCAGGCCAGGGACTGCTCCTGCTTGGACCCCATGGGAGGCCCTCTGGCAGAGAGATCCCAGCTGTGAGGCCCTTCCCAGCAAACAGCAGGGAAAATCTGCGGCTTGGATTGCAGAGGTTGATGATCAACTGAGAGGTGAGTTCAGTGCTACAATCATGTGGGCGGGGGTGCTAGCTTCCTACATCCTGCCAGTGCCCCCCAGTCTTACCAGTGCCCCTCAGTGTGTCTGATCTGTGATCAGCTCCTGGGAATGAGGTCTGGACTGCTTCTGACCTGTGATCAGCTGCTGCACATGGGGTTGCCAACCCTCCAGGATTGCGATGAAACCTCCAGGAATATGTCCAACCAAAATTGGCAACCCTACCTGCTGACTAGGTCTGGACTGCATCTGACCTGTGATCAGCTTCTGGGGAGGGGTCTGGACTGTGCCTGACCTGTGATCAGCTGCAAGGGACAAGGTCTGGGGTGTGTCTGACCTGTGATCAGCTCCTGGGGACAAGGTCTGGACTGTATCTAAGGTGTAGTCAGCTCCCCCCTCCCCGCTGCTAAATGAATAATAGCAGGGACTCGGTGAGGGACTTTCCAGAACCCACCCCTGGGGGAGCCAGAGCAGCATCAGGTGCTAGCCAGCTGTGTCAGCACTAACAGGCAGGTGTCCCTGCTCAGGCAGTGCCCTACTCTGGCATGATAAGCGGGGGTATGTACCCCTTTTCCTGCCCCCCCCCACCTGACTGCCCTCATTGGGGGTCTGGCCCCACCATCCCCAGGACAGAAAGAGGTCTGGGTTCCAATCCACCCACTGTTACATGGCATGCTGAGGGTGGGGAGCCCAACAGGTTCCCATGTCACAATGATCCCTGATGGACAGGGCTGAGCGGAGACCTGATGGAGTCTGAATGCCCTTTAAACCCCAAAGCTGGTCCCTCGCTGGGACTGGTGAGTGGGCATCAGGCCCAGTTGCTGCACTGGCTCTGGGGGTGATCTGTTGCCTGGCACCTAGCCCCAGCACTGGCAATGTTCAGAGGGGACCTCAGAGCCTTCCCAAGGGGGGGGAGTGGCCTGTCCCTTTAAGAGGGCACCATGCCAGCTCCTGAGGCCGAGGCAGTGCAGGGCTCCATCTGCTGCACTTTACTTGTTGATTGTGAAGACGCAGTAAAGCAAATAGTCCTTTGTCTTGAGCGCTTGGCACAGGCTGCGTTTGGCACGGCCATACGGCGTGGGCCCACTGACTGTAATTAAGTGGGATAAATATGTTCTCTTGGCTGGCATTTGCCTGCAGCTCAGCTCTGCTGCTTGCTAAGGTATTCGTGTTGGGAGGGAGCCAGCGGGCGCTGCCCAGCCAAAGGAGACACCAGGCAAATGAGGCTTGTGTTGGCATGGGTGTGGGGCCCCGGGTCTGGGGGAATGGGTGTAGGGGTGGGGGATTGGCACAGTGGGTTGGGTGTGGGGATGCAGGTCTGGGCTTCAAATCAGGGGATTGGTGCAGAGGTGGGTGGGCAGAGGTGCAGGTCTAGGGGACTGCCATGGGTGTGAGCATGGGCTGAGGGCACTGCAGGGGTGGAGAACTGGCATGGGCATGAAGGGGCACAGAACTGTGCTTCAAGGGACTGGTGCAGTGCTGGGTGGGCAGAGGTGCAGGGCTGGGGTATTGGTGTGGGAGTGGGCAGATGGAGGTGTGGGAGTGAAGGATTGGAAGGGGGTACAGGACTGGGCTCCAAGGGATTGGCTCAGGGATGGGTAGGAGGGGGTGCAGACCTGGTGGATTGGTGTGGGGGTGGGAGAGTAGGGGGGCATGAGTTTGGGGGATTGGTGTGGGGCATGCAGGGCTGAGCTCTGGGGGATTGGCATGGGGTTGGGCAGGGGGCATGGCTCTATGGGATGGGTGTGGAGATGGATGGGTGGGTGGGGGCACAGGTTTGAGGGATTGAGAAGGTAAGGGCATGGGTCTAGGGACTTGATGCAGGGATGGACAGGCGGGGGCACAGGTCCAGGGGATTGGTGTGGGCATGGGTCTGAGGGTGTGGTGTGGGTGTGAGCAGCCAGGGGAACAGGTCCGAGGGATTGGTGTAGATGTGGATGTGGTTGTGGGCAGTCAGTGGCACAGGTTTGGTTTGGGTGTGGGCAGCCAGGGGTACAGGTCTGGGGGATTGGTGTGGGTCTGGGCAGGCAGTGGGCATGGATCTTAGGGGTGGGGGTGGGCAAGCAGTGGGCACAGGTCTGGGGAACTGGCCTTAGGTTTGGTGAGCACCAGTTCTGTGGCATGAAGCAGGTGGTCTGAGCAGTTGCTGACCCCCACCGTGGGCCATGCTTCTGTTGCTATCAACCTCCCCAAAGAACCCTTGGTGACACTGGGCCCCACCCAGGAGGGAGACCTGCTCTGTCCACATGGGTTTGTGTGGTGCCCACCGTAAACCAGCCCCAGCCCTCCCCTCATCCACATGCCAGGGGCTGCTCACTGGCCCTGCTCCAGCCCCTGGCATGTGGATGAGGCCTCTGTTCCAATCCTGTGGCTGTGGGAGCCTTGTGCATCCTCAGTTGTCTGTCACCAACCTGGCACCATGCCCAGTGCACTGCCATCACCTCCAGGAGCCCAGTTCCTGGTGCCTGAGCCTCCTGCCCTGGCAGTGCTGCAGCCACAGAACCCTGTCCCCTTCCCAGGCCCCGCCATAGGGTTCCCTCTCCTGCCTAAGAACCACACCTTCCCATGCACCTTCCCATGCTCAGCTGGGGAGCAACCTGGGCCCCCAGGCATTGGGCCCCCAGGCTGGGATGACTCCCCTGCGCCCAGAGCTAGGCCAGGCCTTCCACCTGCAGTGCCCTGGGTGCTCAGCCCCAGGAGTCTCAGCTGAGCTGGGTGGATCTGTTCCCCAGCGCATTCTCAGCTTAGCCATGCAGAGCGGCCCACGCAGCCTGACTGCTCGGTGCTGGCACCTGGGGAGATGGAGAGCGGTTCGTGGGCACGTGGCGTGCGCTGCGGCTCTCTCGCACAGACCATCTGCTGCCTCTTCCTGCCAGCGATGGCTGTGGAGGGTTGGGGAGAAGGCTGCACAGCACCAGCTCCGCTGCAGAGAAGCCAGGCCCTGTTTGTGCCAGCTCCATGCTCACTGGCATGCTCAGAGCTGACTGCAGGGGCCTGCACCGGAGCCAGGGTTCTCACTGTGGCAAAGAAGGATGATGCCACATTCCCTCTCCCATGTATAGGGCATGGGCCGCAGGATGGGGCTCCCCACTCCCCAAATGCAACAGCTCTTTAACCAAGCAGATGGCTGACTGGAGAGCTCCCCAGCAGGTGTGGCACCAGCCAGGCAGACCCGGAGTGTTCAGGCACGTAATTCAGTGTCTTTGGGGACCACAACAGGCACAGATCCCAGACTTCAGCCCCCATTTCCCTAGGGCCACCTCACACAAGGGCCATGGCCCTGGCACTCGGAGAATTAGGTGCACGTGATATGGGGAACCTTGGGCATGTGGGCAGGGACGGGGACTTCACCCCACATCTTCACAGCATTCCCACTCGCCTTAGCCATACTTTGCGGGGGACAAAGGGCAAGGAACCCGCATAACAGCCACACACAGACAACGTGGACGGCAGGCTCCCGGCCAGTACAGAGCAAGCTACAGGGGAATCCCATCCACAGCAGTGCTAGGAAGGTTATATCCCTGTAGGCTGTAGCCACTAGAGGGCGACACAGGTGCGTGCATACAGAATGCTTGTGTTCTCCAGCAGAGGGCAGTGGCATGCACATGCACTCAGGTGAGCTAGGCTGCTGGGAGCCAGGATCTGCACACTCTCAGGCAGCAGCATCCGCCTCACAACGTGGGTGACGTGTGGCTGTGTCGGGGTTTATGGACCCCCCACGTACGAGGAAGGTGCCAGAGAGGTCCTGGGGGCAGGGCTAGCCCCACCCCCTTAGGTCCTGTCAATCATGTATGGTAAGGAGGAGGAATTTAAAAGGGAGGAAAGTGCAGGTCACTGGGTGGGGGAGGATCAGGATTGAGTGTGATAGCACTGAGCAGCAGGCTGTGCGAAGACTGATGAAGCCAGGCCCTCCCAGCCAGGAGACCTTCTCCTCTACCCTACAGCGAGGGCAGTGAACTCCAAGGGTGAGCCAGATAGACTAAGCTGCACAGTCAGGGAGATTTCGCAAAGCCCACTCTGTGGGCGTTGTGTTTCTGGCAGCACTGTGGATTCCCCCCACCCCCGATTCTGGAGGAGCCCTGGGAAGGGGGGCACACTCAAATGTGTTGGGGTTTGTGACTTTCCTTTTGATTCCCCCATCCGGAGAGGCTTAAGAAGACCACAAAAGGGAAGACCCACCTTGCAAGTAGTAGGGAATTGGGCCCTGTGCTAGAGCCACCCAGAGCAAATAACTGAGCGCAGTCACCTCCCACCTGCTGGGGGAAGAACCGCAGGGGCCTTTCTTACGCTGACATTGTCACATGCTGCTAGACTCGAGTGACCGTACTACTGCCATGCAGAAGCCCATTTCACCCTCCCCTTCAGAGCGTTGATCCTTGTGCCCAGCTCTGTCCTCTTCCAGCTTGCTGGCTGCCAGCAGCCCAGCCTGGGTAGTGCTCACCAAATGGTCTGCTTTCCAGGGCAGAGAGCTGTGATGTCCCAGCACCACCACGTGAGGACACAAGGGGGTAGCCAGACCCTAGCAGCTGACCAGGCGTGTGTGCATGTGTGCATGCATGTGTGTGTGTTCATGCACACATGTGTACAAGCCTTAGGGGCTGTGCTGACCTGCTCCTCCAGGACTCCAGAGGCTCCTGCTTGTCATGGGCACAACCCCTGCAGAAGCTCCTTTCAGGCAGGGCATCCCCACAACTCCCTACACAGTGGGTCTCACCAGCCAGCACAGAACTGGCATCATGGGCTCTGTTTCCAGCCATTGGTGCAGAGGGGTGGGCATGGCCAGTGTGCACAGAGGGTCCTGGGAAGCAGAGCACAAATTAGAGCAACCTCAGGACTGTTAACTTCCCCCAGGGGCAGGGCAGGCTGGCTTAAAGTCCCCTTGTTCCTAGCTATCATGTTCCTGTGCTAGACTGAGACTGGTCACAGAGCTTCCAGATGTGTTCAGCATCAGATCCTTTAATGCTCTGCCAGGTATAGTTGACTGTCATTTAAATAAGGTCTTTTACACAGAGCACCACCTAATGGCTGGACAGTATAATACAGTTCAGCATTCCATTCCCTCTCCCTCTTTAAGTTCTACATTCCTACCATTTACATTATCATGCTGTCTTTGAAGTTCAGTCTGCTAAGTGTCTCTGAATTTTACTGGTTTTCTAATGACATGACCTGAATATAACAAGGTCATCTGGCTGTCCATTAGCTGCGACAACTGGTTGTTGGCTGTTTGGAATCCTTGAGTCGTCTTCTTTTTGTTCTGCATCTGCCATTTGTAGAGTTTGCTCTGTTGATTGTTTTTTCTGAGGAGCAAACTGTAGATGTCAATGGTTTCTGTTGATCTCTCCAGTGTCAGTCTAATCACATGTGATCTGGGCACTGAATTCTTTTTCTTTATGATAGCTGGAGTTGTCCATCTCTTTTCATCTTTCAATTTGACATGAACGCAGTCACCAGAGGGGGGACATGCTGCTGTTTCCAGGAGCCATGTGGAGTGGCCCAAAGTCAGAACAGTAGTTCTGAATTATCTTCCCATCAGGAGTTGTGCTGGACTGTATCCAATAGCTGCTATTGGTGCTGATCTGTAATTCAGAAGAGCAAGGAATGTGGATCTTCCTGCTGTAGGATTTCCTTGGCTGTCAATACAGCTATCAGCCTCTCCATTCGCTAGTCAGTACCATGGGTTGCTAGTAATATGATCACAATCCTTTTCATTCAGCATGACTTAGATTCTGCTGCAGTGAATTGTGGTCCTTTGTCCATCACTAATTGTTCTGGAATAGTGAAGTGAGCAACATTGCGACATGTTATGTCTTTCAAGTATGTTATTTCTATAGATCTGGAGAAATAGTCCATGATGACTGGATAAGGACATCCTTTGAATTCACATACATCTGCAGCTAGTCTCTTCCAAGGTCTTTCTAGTAGCAGCGTTGTTATTGAAGGGTCTCTGTGTTGTGTTCGGCTGTTAGTTTTGCAATATTCACATGCAGATACTTTAAATGTCCTTGCTGAGGCCTGGCCACAGACTGGTTGGCCCATTCACAGCATTTAGTTTATCCTTGATGGATGAGGTTTAAGATTTCTCCTCTCATTTTGTTTGAAATATGATGCAATTGCCTTTAATCATGAATCCATTTGACTCATGTAATTATCCTCGCACCACAAAGCAGTCTCTTGTCACTTCCTTAGTATCCTTTAGATACTTGGGCCAGCCACCCTTAAAGTAACTTAGAACTTCCTGAAGTTGTGTGTCTGTTGAGGTTGCTTTTTGTAGTTGGTGTAGTCAAGTTCATGGGTAGTTGAGTGTGATGTTGGGCCCTGTGACAGTGTCTGCCACTACCAGATTTTTCCCAGGAACATATTTAGCAATTGGGTTAAAATCATATTAACCGTAGCAATAGACATTGGCATCTCAGTGACGCTTGATCCAGGTCTTGTCTATTGATAAGGGTTACAAGCAGTTTATGGTCTGTTACCAGCATAGGTGAATCCAGTCCACACATATCTGCAAAAGTTCTCCCATATCCATACACTTGCCAGTACTTTTCAATCTGTGCATATCATTTTCCAGCTTCTGCAAGTGTGGGAGAGTGAAATGCAGCTGGCCTCCACTCAGAGCTATGTTGTTGCAACAATTCACCACCTAGGCCATAGCTGCTTGCATCCGAACCAGCCATTGTGAGTTTGTTCACATCAGAGTACTTAGAGCTGAAGTTGTTGAGATAATTTCTGTTAACTTTTTTAAGGCAATTTCTTGATATGGTCCCCGTAGCCTAGATGTGTTGGACTTTAGCAGTTACTTAAGTGGTTTATCACTGTAGAAAGGTCTAATAGGTATCAACCAAAGGAATTTACTATCCCCAGTATATGTCTCCATTCTGATACATTAGTTGGTGCATTCAGTTCTTGAATTGCTTGTACTTTCTTGGGGCTGGACTGATTCCTTCTTTGTTTATTGTCTGCCCCAAAAACTCAATTTGAGGTAGGTGGAAAGAACATTTTTCCTTGTTTAGCTTCATAGAACCATAGAAGATTAGGGTTGGAAGAGACCTCAAGAGGTCATCTAGTCCAACCCCTGCTCAAAGCAGGACCAATTCCCGACTAAATCATCCCAGCCAGGGCTTTGTCAAGTCGGGCCTTAAAAATGTCTAGGGATGGAGATTCCACCACCTCCCTAGGTAACACATTCCAGTGCTTCACCACCCTCCTAGTGAAATAATGTTTCCTAATGTCCAACCTAGACCTCCCACACTGCAACTTGAGACCATTGCTCCTTGTTCTGTCATCTGCCACCACTGAGAACAGCCTAGCTCCATCCTCTTTGGACCTCCGCTCTTCAGGTAGTTGAAGGCTGGTATCAAATCCTCCCTCACTCTTCTGCAGATTAAACAAGCCGAATTCCCTCAGCCTCTCCTCGTAAGTCATGTGCCCCAGCGCCCTAACATGCCGGTGCCGCTCCGCAGACTGTCGTCCAATTGTCCACATCCTCTAGGAGACCAAACTGGACTCAATAACTCACAATATCAGATTTGGCCTCACCAGTGCTGAATAGAGGGGAATAACTACTCCTCGATCTGCTGCAATGCTCCTACTAGTGCAGCCCAATATGCGTTAGCCTCTAGGCAACAAAGGCACACTGCTGACTCATATCCAGCTCTCATCCACTGTAATCCCAGGTCCTTTCGCAGAACTGCGCTAGCTCAGCATCCCCAGCCTGTATGGTGACAGGAATCTTCGTCCTAAGGAGGACTCTGCACGGTCCTGCTTTGAACCTATCAGATTTCTTGCCCAATCGCCAATTGTTTAGGCACGCGACCCATCCCACCCTCCAGCATATCGACTCTCCCCCAGGTTATGCAAACTTGCTGAGGTGCAATCAGCCCAGCATGCCAACATCAATAGATTTGAACAAAACGCATCCAGGACCACCTGGGGCACCTGCCATGATACCGGCTGCCAACAGACTTGTTCTATTGCTCACTACCGCTGACTTGGACAATTACTATTCAGCTTCTATTCCACTTTATAACCATTCAATCCATCCAATACGTTTTAACTAGCTAGCAAGAATACGTGGAGACCTACAACAAAAGCTTGCGAAAGTCAAGATGTACACATCACCACGTTCCCAATCCACAGAGCCAGTTATCGCATGTAGAAGCAATCAGGTGGTCAGGCAAACTGCCCTGTAATCCATGTTGACTGTTCCTTATCACCTTCCTCTCCTCCAAGTGCTTCAGAATGGTTTCCTTGAGGACTTGCTGCATGATTTTTCCAGGGTCTGAGGTGAGGCTGACTGGTCTGTAGTTCCCCATGTTCTCCTTCTTCCCTTTTTAAAAGATGGGCACTATATTAGCCTTTTTCCAGTCATCTGGGACCTCCCCCAATCGTCATGAGTTATTAAAGATAATGGTCAATGGCACTGCAATCACATCAGCCAATTCCCTTAGCACCCTCAGATTCATTAGATCTGGACCGATGGACTTGAGCTCGTCCAGCTTTTCTAAATAGTCCTTAACCTGTTCTTTCACCACAGAGGTCTGCTCACCTTCTCCCCATACTGTGTTGCACAGGACAGCAGTGTGGGAGCTGACCTCGTCTGTGAAGACCGAGGCAAAAAAACATTAAGTACTTTAGCTTTTTCCACATTATGTGTCACTAGGTTGCCTCCCCCATTCATTAAGGGTCCCACAGGTTCCCTGACCTTTTTCTTATGGCTAACATACCTGTAGAAAACCTTCTTGTTACCCTTCACATCCCTTGCTAGCTCCATCTGGACTGACTGATTAGGCTCAGGACTTTGAGGGTTTTGTTGTCTTCTTCTATTGAAGATCCATATATCAGAATATTGTCCATGAAACCTACAACTCGATTTGTGTTCATTAACAGTTTTGTCATCTTTCACTGGAAAATTTCAGGTGCACTGGTAATCCCAAAAGATTATCTTTGACAACAAAATCTCCCAAGGGGTGTGATAAATGTGGTCACTTTAGTACTTTCTTTGGCTAAAGGAGTTTGCCAGAATGCACTCCAGGCATCCAGTCTGCAGAATACTGTAGCTCCTTTTACTCTAGGGGAGGAAGTCATCTAGTGTCGGAAGGATATATTTTTCTCTCACAATTACTTCATTAAGTCTTTTAAGAGCCACACAGGTTCATATTTTTCCATTTTTCTTTATAAATTGTGCCTTTGGGGCATACCATGCTGTTGGCTCTGAGATTTCCTCAAATACGGCAATATGCTCCATTCTCTTTAACTCATTTTCCACTTTATGAAGTAATGGGTTAGGAATCCTGCAAAGTGTATGTACACTGTATGGTTCACCGTTGTTTCTTATCTTAAGGTTATTTGTACTGGATCTCCTTTCAAAAGTCATATTTCACCACAATTCCATTGGGTCCTTCATCTTTTTCACTAGTCCCATCATGGCTGCCATGCTGCAGCTGAGAAGGCTGTTGGTCTGTGGTCCCTTGATCACATACACACCAAATGCAAAGCTTTTGTCTTCGTAAGCTGTTTCTGTAGTGAACTGGTCCATGCAGTTCAGAATTCCTCCGGGTCTAGTCAGAGCTGTGTCAGGTGACTTCAGCTTGGGGAGGGGATGACGGTGATTGTAAGTCCCCTGTGAGATAAGTCTGATGTCTGCTTCTGTGTCAATTTTAAAGTCAATAGTCTTGCCATGAATATTCAGTATCACTCTCTAGGCAGGCTCTATGACATCACAAGTGATAGATCCCAGAAACAATGTCTCTTGATTGTCTGTAATATGAGCTAATGCCCTAACTACTTTGGTGTGGCAAACATCTGCAAAAATGTCCATATTTCATGCATTTATTACACAGTGCACCTCTGACTGAACATGCATCATCTCTTGGGATATGACTTTTTCCACACTTTGTGCATGTAGGCTAGAATTTGTCCCTCTTAGCCTGGAAGCTCTCTCTCCTTGCCTCAGGGGTTTAATGATAATGACCTTTAACACTCAAAGGTCTGTTTATAGCTTCTAAGATAGTGTCAGGTTTTTCAAGTTGCGACTGCCTTTTGTTCTGTTGTTTGAGTAATCCTGACTGCTTTGCTCTCTGTATAGCTGTGACTAGGGTTAAATCTATCTTCAGTTGTAGCTGCTGTGAAAGGTTTTTATCTGTTAACCCAATAATGAGCCTGTCTCTTTCATGTTTTGCATTCCCAAAAGCCCAGTTTTCAACCAATGTATGCAGAACTCTTATAAAACATTCAACATTTTCCCCTGGTTCTTGAATTCTCTGGTGAAACCATGCTCTTTCATAAACCGCATCTCTCTGAGGTATAAAGTATACTTCAATCATAGCCAGAACCCTTTCATAGTCATCTTTGTCTGCAAGATTTAAAGATATTCCCTGCTTGCTTCCCCATAGCATAACTTAGAGGAGATCCCTATATATCTCCAAGTTTCTTTGTGGAGTTTATTTGCAATGCAAAATCTTGTTTCCAGTCCCTTCATTGTGAAGGTTTGTCAAAGCTGAATTTCTCTGTGGCATCGAAGATGACATGTTGATGAAATCTGGCAACCTTTAATGCTTTATTTCTTCTGTCTGCAACCTTTGTTGCTGTTTGCCATCTGTTTCTTTTCTTAGTTTACTCCTGACACCATGTCATGTGCCTGCACCAGATATGGACTTGTCACAGAGTTTGTTTATACACACCAGATGCATTCAACATTAGATCCGTTAATGCTCTGCCCAGGGCTGGTGCAAGGATGTTTCGCGCCCCCTAGGCGAAACTTCCACCTTGCGCCCTCCCCCCCTGCAGCATCTCCCCCCTTCCGCCCTGAGGCGCCCCATTTGCTGCAGCTCACCTCTGCCCCACCTCCACCCCAAGCACGCCGTGGCTGCTTCACTTCTCCCACCTCCCAGGCTTGCGGTGCCAATTCGCTTAGGTGCCACAAGCCTGGGAGGCAAGAGAAGTGAAGCAGCCATGGCGTGCTCGGGGAGGAGGCGGGGCAGGGATGAGCTGGGATGGGGAGTTCCCCTGTGTGCTGCCCCCTTCACCCCTCTTACTTGCTGCAGGTGGTCCTCCCTGTGCTCCTCTGCCCAGCTCCCTCTGCCTAAATGCCGGCGGCAACCGGGGCGGCTGAAAATCCGGCTGCCGCAGTCACTGCCAAACAAAATGGCACCCTCCCAAATCCTAGCGCCCTATATGACCGCTTAGGTCGCCTAAATGGTTGCACCGGCCCTGGCTCTGCCTAGTATGGTTGAGGTTTGCTTAAATATAGGTATTTTTCTCATAGCACCACTTAGTGGCTGAACCATATAATACAGTTTAGCATTCCATCACACCAGCCTTGTTCCTCCCTGCCCAAATGTGGGAATGGGATAACTGAGAATCGAACTCCTTATTTCTCTATGTTTCTAGTTTTTATAATCCCAAAGGAAACCTTCCAAATGTGAACTGAGTGTGACTGCTACAGTGTTGTCTTCCTGAGCCTGCAGCCACCCTGAAACAATGGCTCTGAGGAATCTGAACTGCCTCATTCATCACAAGGGGATGTTAACATCTACCTTACCCATTAGTTTTCAGAATTAACATTGTTAACTGTTTCACTGCTGGTCATTTTGCTATTCAGGTCGCATGCTCATTGTGTGGTGTGGGGCAGATACTGGAGAAGGAGACAATGGGGCAGTGAGTTGCTGTCAAGGGGTATGCCATAGGGTGATTGGCCCCTTTAAGAGAGAGATGGGCCAGTGTACCTGTGACTGGCCTGCTGACCCTCAGTTAAGTTTAACTTGACTTAGGCCATATAAAGGGGAGACAGGAAGGAGACTGGGTGAGGTAGAAACCGGAGAGCAGAGTCTGAGAGGAACAAGGAAAGGCGAGAGAAAGAGAGTGGAAAGGAATAGAGAAGATTTGGCAAGGAGACCAGTGGAGGGGCTAGCCTGCTGATCTTCCGGTCCTGGACAGCTAGTGCTGGCAGGCTGAAAACTGCTGAGTTATTGGACTGTGCTTCAGCAGAAGAGTCATGGCACTGGTCCCTCTCAGCTGGACAGCATAGAGACTGGAGTCCAGGACTGGCACCTGAGTGCTGCGGCCCCCCGGCTGAGGGGAACGGAACCGTGCTGGGCCTTTCTCTGTCTTGCTCTGGGAGTCAGGAGGAGAGTTTGCCAGTGGACTGACAGTGAGAGAGATGGTGCTCTGCTTATGGCTGGGCCAAGGGGAAACTGAGGTGTCCTTGTGCCTGCAACCTGCCACAGGGGGTTGCCCCAAGTGGGGGCCACCCTATGATAGGAAACCAAGAGGTCAAGACCCCCTGCCACCATCCGATTTCTAGTCAAACTTGCCTACATGCGTGAGGCACCCCTCTCCCATGACAAAATCCTTAGCTACCTTCTAAGAGCTGCAGATACGAAACCACCCAACTCCCCTCAACCCCGTGGCCAAACCATCCAGCTTCCCCTGCCAACTGCTGCCAGGAATCAGCAATGCAAAAAAATTCAGTAGCCAAATGGGAAGCATGGTGGGCAGTGTAAAATGAATGGAACAGAATCCCAGAATGCACAGCAGGGCTGGACTGGCTGGCTCAGCCATTGTCACACTGTGGCCTTTAGACTCTAAATTAGCATGGACTGGTGCCTGTTATCTGTTTGTACAGCACTCAGCACAAATGAGGTCCCAGTCCCAGCTGCTACCTATGGGACTACTGTACTGTGGTATGGTCAACCCCCCAGCTTCAAATTTCATGAGTCAGGTCCTGCAAGTCATGAGCTTGTCTTAAACATCAAGTGATTTTTTTTAATGTTCTTTTTATTTTCTTTCTGATTAATGAACCTTTAGGGTACATCGGGCCACATTTTCTAGCATTTCTCAGCTATCTTGTGGGTTAGATATGTACTAAAAAAAAAAAAGGCTGAAATTCTCATATATAATCACATGACTCTGGGAGCTAAAGCTTTAAGAAAGATATCAGATATTGCAAGGCTTACATCAAAATCACAAGAATTTTTAAAGCTCAGGTGTACTACAAATAGCTAATAATTAGAGCTGGTTGAAACATTTCTGGTGGAATGTTTTCTACTGGAAAAAGCTGTTTTTGTCTGAGCTAAAACTTTCTGAAAATGGGGGTGAGAGGGCTGATTTCAATGAAATTTCATTTTGAAAAACAATTGAAAAAAAGTGTTTCCATAAGGTCGAAACCCAGTTTGGTTTCAGCATCTTTGGAAAGACAAGTTTAATTTTTTTTGTTTCAGAATGGCTTTTCATTTTGAAATATATATCATAAATTTTGTTTCAAGAAAAAGTTAAAAGTCAAAATTAAAAGGAAACATTTTGATTGGCCAGAAATGAATTTTTTTTTAACATTTGGTTTCACAGGAAGTTGAGAAATGCTTTGCTTAGGGTCTGATTTGGACCAAAGACAAATTTTGAAATTGTGGAATGTCTAACCAAAGAGAAATCCTAGTTCCCGCACAGCTCTGCTAATAATGATTAGAAATTGAGGCTGGCCCAGTAGTTAGAGCACTTGCTTAGGATCCTTGGCGTCAATTCCCTGCTCTGCTGAAGACTTTGTGTGAACTTGGGCAAGTCATTTAGTCTCTCAGTGCCTCAGTTTCCCATCTGTGTGTTATGAGAATAAATACAGTAGAAATTCTGAGACATGCAGATTCTGTGGTGATAGGGGCCTGCTAATTCTGCTCAAAACCAGAAGTTTCCTCCAGTTTCCAGTGTGATCCAGCAGTGTGCCACGCTAACCAGGGGAAGGCACTGTAGAGCATAGCTCCAGCTGGCCACAAGTTGAAGAGGATCTTGTTTCTACTCCAAAATCCCTAGTTTTTAGTGGCTGGTTCAAACAGAAAGAAAACAACCCTAAAAGCCCCAACCCCCATATACTTTTATGCGTTGTCTGTATAATTTATATAAGCACATTTAATGCTTTATGGAGAGCCCCATCTGCCTGGCTTCTCACTTCCCAGAAACCCCCTCCTGTATGCTTAACAGAAGAGAAACCAAACGCAATAAAGTCTGAATAATGAGCTCTTCAACAAGCTGGCACATCTCTTATCGCTGCCGCATGCTCCTTGGCGGGGACAGCTGCCCTATCGAACCATCAGGCTTCCAGCGCCCAGCCAGCCTGGAGTGAGAGCTTCTGATCCCAGTAGGGTTGCCTGAATCCTTCAGCTTTCCGCAGCACATAACCTGGCCTGGATGGGTGGGATTCACAAAGGGAGTTGGACACCCAAACACCTTTGGGAACTCCATCTGCTGTCTCTGCGTTTCTTGGGTCAGGGGCCAAATTCAGCCCCAGTCTGAACAGGTTACAGCATCCCTCCAGGTTAAGGGACTGTCTCTGTTCGCTGACCCCCAGGTTGAACCTGGCCAGAGATCTCTGCAAGCGGAGGGTGTTTAACTCAGTGCTGTGTTATCCCAGTTTCCTGGCGATCACCCAGCCATCACAGCTGAGCAGTGCCCTGTGCTTTGCTTTTCCTCCGAGCTGCTGCTCTCCACCCCAGAGGTGGCTGTGTTTCCCCGAGGAACTGTCCCTGCCTATACGACTTGTAAAGTGCATTGGGAGCCTTTGCAATGGAGGAGGCCCTAGAAAGAGAAAAGGATGCGAGAGAGGCCTGAACCCAAACCAAGATCAAACAGCCGGGAATTCAGGGTCATTGCGCTCTAGACCCAAACAGTGCAGCCCTGGGGTAGCTCTGCGACTGTAATCATGCAGTATTTGGGCTGTGAATAGGAGAGGCCTGTGGAGAAAACATGGGGGCAAGGGAGGGAGGGACTTGGCATTGCTGAAAGCCAGGGGCTAAAGGTAGTGGCCAGAAGGAGGAATAGCCCAAAAGGGGAGCCCCACAGCTGTCCTGACCTGCACCCCTCCCCCTTGCGGGTCCAATCCTGAGCCCTGGCCCAGCTCTGCCAGTGCCAGTTGTGCAGCATGGAGATTGGGTTTACACTCTGATCCCAGGAAGGCTACTGTGTTACCAACCCCCAAGGGCTGCGCACACACTGTCTCCTTTTTCCTCTGCGCCAAAATTAGCTTCTGAAGGAATCCAATCGCCTGACTCCCATATGCCGTCCATGGAGGCAGTGCCTGGGACATGCTCCACACTGGCACGTGACCAACCCATGCGAAGCACATCTGACTGCATGTTACAAGAGGGTACAGCAGGAGTTGAGATCTCACGTGGGCAGCAGGCCCTAGGCCCTTGAAAATCAGTTTAGTTGCAGCATGCAGATGCTATGAAACCAGCCTTGATTTGCTGGTCACCTCCAGTCTTCAAACCCCATGTCTTCCCACAGAGAGCGGTGGCTTTCTTCATGGGGACATTGCTGTGCAGTGGGATTCCTCCCCCAGGGTGGGCTGGGTGTTGTGTGAATCCAGGACATGTATTATGAAGGCCAGGTCTATGTCAGTGAGGGGTGTGGTATTATACAGCTAGACCTATACTGGTTATACTGATATAAAGTTGCCTGGGTCCAGTATAGCCTATTCCCCTTCCCATATGGGAATAGCTCTACTGGACTAAGCACTGTTCTACCAGTACAATTATGTACACACTAGGGATGTTGTACTGCTTTAACTCTATCGGACTAGCAAAAGCGTAACTACAAGACTAGGCCTGTGGAGTGTAGGTGTGTCGGCAGAGTTCTCTGGGGCATGTTTTGCCCTGTGGAGAAGGAGGGATGAAGAACAATAGAAAACAACTGGGGCTGGTCAGTGGCTGGAGGGCCAGAAGAGGCTAGTCTTGCTCCTATGAGTCTAAGATTGTTCCTAAGACCACTGGAGTCTTTTAACGGGCTTCAGCCATGGATGCTGGGGACTGAGCCCCTTGCTGTACTTATTGATCCACTGGGGCTAGACTGTAGCTGGCCAAAGTGAGCCTGTGGCTGGGAGGATACCAGGAGCCCAGCATACCTGGGGGTCTAGCATTGCTGTCAGAGCTAAACACCCCCAGGGGACTGTGATGTGGGGCCATGGCCCTGCCTTCCCCTAAAACCTAGCACAACCAGGGAAAGGGCGAGCGTACACTGACCCCTGTAGCTGAGTGCAGCAGTGGCCACTCCTGCTTGCTAGTCCTGTGCTCCACAAGGCACCAGGCCTCTCCCCACTCTGCTAGCCCCCTGGGAGTGCTCCCACTGATGCCTGGCTTTGGTACTGGGCTCTACTGGCTCCAAGTGGCACAAGGGAACAAGGCCCTTTGTTTCCCCAGAGAATCTCCGGTGTGCCTGATGGTCTGGGAACATGGAAACGTTCTGCTGTCTACGAGGAGGAAGAGGAAAGTTCCAACTACCCACAATGAACTATGCCCACAGGCAAGAGAGGCTGACTACCCACAATGCACTATGTCCAATCCAACTGCCAAGAAAGGCCATCTACCCACAGTGCACTATCCCCAACACTTCCGATAACAGAGGATGTGCCAGCTGGTTCCAATGAAATAAGAACCCCCCCCAAACTGCGTCAGGTTCCTGGCACTGTTTGGCAGATTCATGCAGGTTGGAAAAGCATCTCAGCTTTCGAGAGTTTCTCTGAACCCAGCCTCTGGCCCTTCACACCAGCTAGTCCCATGAAGCCTGGGAAAGCAGAAACCTGGGGAGCCAAAGTCAGCAAGCCAACAGCAGGAAACAAACCAATTCAGCTGACGGAGCCCTGGCCTGTGGCTGCCCCCCAGCAGACATGGCAACTGATGAACGGCCATGCGCTGGCTGTTTCCGAAGATGCCAGCTATTTCTGGAAAGCTCAGTTTTCATAATTAAATTCCTAATTATCTGTTTGCTTGTTAATTAGGATTGTCAGGATAACTGGCAATGAGACGCTGCTAAAGAGGCAATTACTCGGGAACGAGCCTGTGCGCAGAGCGGTGATGGCTGTGCACTTGCTCACTGCAGTCAGATTGCTAAAAACGTTCCCCAACTTGGCTGGTTTAGACTTTCCTTTATTCCCTTCTTGGTACTGAAATTCAGCTCTAAATGCGGGGTGTTTTTTCATGGGGGCAGGCATGGGCAGCTGTGTGCTCCAAGGGAGGCAGCTTTCTTGGGCTTCATTCCCCACGGGGGTGCTAATTGCATTTCCCCTGCATCTTGCATGGCCAGCTGTGCCAGAGGAGGCATGCGCTCCAGGTAGCGCTGCCATTGCCCTCCCCCAGGGAGCCTCCTAGAGCTGCACGCTGGCTGGCAGCTGCTGCGGCAATGTGCTGAATCAGTGCGGCGCCCAGGCCATTTCAGGGCTGTAACAATGTGCCCAAGCTGTTCAGCAGAGCTGGATTGGAACGGTCTGTTGCTGCACCCATGTTCTTAGGGAACTTCAATCGGGGCTTCAGTTGGGATGTGGGGATAGTGACCAGGGAACCTCACGTACCGCAGAAGTGCAGGGATGAGGCAGTGGTTCAGTCTGGTTCACACTGCAAACCCTGGCTCCTTCGCTGCATCCAGGTCTGGGCACATGCGTAGCGAGGGGGTGTTTCCACCAGCTGAACCTATTCAGACAGCCTTTAACACTCAGCCGGCTCCCTGATGGACAAACAGAAAATGGGGTCAGTCCTAGATGGAGCTCAAGGAGTGGGTTAAGTGATCATACAGAACTCTGCCCACATTCTCTGTCTGGGGAGCTCAACCCTTAAAGGCACAGCCTTTAGAGCAAACTTAATGCTTTCTCCCCAACTGGGTAGCCATACAAAGTATAGGGGAAACCCAGGCACACATAGGACTTTTAAAAATACTACAGAAAATTCCCACTTCACCTTCAAGTTCCAGTGAATTCAACAATTGCTGTCTTATAATGGCACAATTCTAACAGCACTGCTTTAAAGTCATTCAGAACGACTTACAAACGTAACTCTAGCTTAACAAAGGTTTTTGTCTGAGAATGTCCTTAGTTTTTTAAGAAATTATTTTAAAACATAGCTAGATGAAAATTAGCTGTTGGTTATTTGAAATGAAGGAAGAGCCTATGGTTTGCTACAATTACAGATGTGGTAGGCAGATTCTGTTCTATAAAGGTTTGTGTCCCACCTTCATCACCATTGTAATTGGAGCACCTTCCAGTAGTGTAATAAGCGACATGATTGACATCTGTCATGTGTAGTTCGTTCTCTCTCTCGCCCTTTCCCCAGAGGACAATTATGTGTGCAAATATGCTTGTCATTCAGTGAAACGCCAAACATTGTTGCCCTAAATAATATAAATTGCTGACAGAGTTTGTAACTTCCTTGCACCTGAGAAGTTTAGCTGATGGGATTTGAAAATGGTGCTGACTGAGCCAATAAAGTCTCAGATATAAGTGGTTCACTGGTTAGATTTTACAAGCCAAATTTCCAGTAGAAAAGCATTTTGCCCTTGGCGGTGTCATGTGGAAGGTGTCGAAATCAGACTTACAGTGGAGAGCGAATTACAAGTTTAACGAGAGCTTGGGGTCACTGCCGTGTCTCCATATCCAAAGGCATCTAGGCAGAAAGGAAGCCCATTAAAGGATAATGACTCCAGAGAGGCCAGTGGACATGAAACATAAACTGCCCAAAGAATGGGTGTTAACCTAGAGATGCGTTCTTCTCTAGCTGGTGAGCTCAGAGGAGGCCTGGGACATTAAAGAGCCTGCATCCACGACCAGAGGGAGTGCTTTTAGGAGAAGATAGAGACAGGCCAACAGGGAGGATCAGGATATGACTATGAATTCTGAAGAGTAATTCCAAATTATGGTTTATTCCCTAATTCTGTGTAATGGAAATTTCTGACCACTGGCCCATATGCCCCGTAGATTTATGTCAGGCAGCTAATGGCAAAACTTTCCTCACTGTAGTTCTCACCTTGAGATAAGAAGCTATTTTTATGCCACCAGTGAAGTTGACTGTCCCAAAGTGACTGTGTGGCCAGGCCAGGGATGAGGTCTCTTCCTGTCTCTGTGTCATTGTCACTATGGGCAAGGCAGCGCTGCCTGAAGGAGCCTCTCATTTGGCAGTTGCAGCCACTTTTGCTTGCTCATCTGGAGGCGGCGGGGGTGACACAAACACCCTCAATTCCAAGGGAAGGTACAGGAGCTGTGGGTGCTAAGACCACGCAGGCATCTCAGGCTGGCTACTCAGAAATGGAGGTACCCAAAAATCAGAGGCCGCTTTTGAAAACTGAGGCTTGACCCTTTCTGGCCCTCAGTTTTCCCATCTGTAATATGGGTATAATGACTTGGCCTGATGCCTGGTAAGGTTATAATAGCATGAAAGTAGGGCTTGTGAAGTGCTTAGAGCCCTTCAGCCAGAAGGAGGGTAGTGGCGCTGTTACATTCTGTAGCTTGCTGAAGCCTAGCATTGCTCTGCCTGTGGGTCTCAGGGAGGTGAAATTCCCCTCCACCTGACTCCTTTCCTCGGACAGCCTGTCATAAACAGATAGCTAAGGGTTAATGTCTCTTTCACCTGGAAAGGGTTAACAAACAACACCTGACCAGAGGACCAGTCAGGAAACAAGATACTTTCAAATCTGGGTGGAGGGAAGCTTCTGTGTGTCTTTTGTTCTGTCTGTTGTTCTCTCTAGGATCTGAGAGTGACCACACATACCTACAGCCTCTCTAATCTTCTGTTCCAATTTTGAGTAAGTACAAAGGTAGAAAGACAGTTTAGTCTTTTAATTGTTTTCTGTATTTGCAACTGTGTATCTGGCTGGTGGAGTTTTAATGTGTATTTGGCTAAAAGTATTTTAAATTGTATTTCTGGGAGAAGTTTTCTCTATTGTCTATAAGTGAAAACCCTGTAATATTTACCATTAGATTACAGAGATAACTTTTACTTTTTTTTTCTTTATTTAAAGTTTTGCTTTTTAAGACCTTGTTGATTTTTCCCTAGTTGAGGCTCAGGAATTGAGTCTGTACTCACGCAGGAATGGAGGGAGAAGGGAAGGATAAATTTCTCTTGTGTTAGATTCACGAGCTTGATAACTGTATTGCTCTGGGTGAGGGAAGGAGGGAGGGTGAGGGGGATCCCTTTGTTTAGATTCACGGAGCTTGAATCTGTCTATCTCTCCTAGTGTACCCAGGGCGGGAAGAATCTGGAGGAAGAAAGGCGGGGGAGGGAAATGGTTTATTCCCTTTGTTGTGAGACTCAAGGAATCTTGTTTTGGGGTACCCGGGAAGGTGTTTGGGGAGCCAGAGTTTATCAGACCCTCAGAGTTCTGATTTGGTGGCAGCGTATCAGATCTAAGCTGGTAATTAAGCTTGGAGAATTTCATGCTAGTACCTCATGTTTGGACTCTAAGGTTCAGATTGAGGAAAGTATACTATGACACAGCCAAAAGGAGGAGCTGAGGGAGAGTACTGGGTTTGCTGGGTCCATCTCAGTGCTAGCCAATCTGTGGTCTGCTGGAGGAGCTGAGGTCCAGGGCCATGTGGCGAAAGGGTCACCGACTTCTTTAAGATTCATCCGCAGTCTAAAACGACACCACTCAAGCAGCTGGCGGGGACTCCAGCCCATGAAAGGAATGAGGTGAGATCTGTGCTGCCATCGCTCATCTCTAATGGGCTCAATGTTCTGTGCAGGAACATTAAATTCTAAGTAGGCCGTGCATGGAGCATCATGGGCACCCAGTGGGTCTGAGATGGAGCGATGGCCAGGAGACAAACATCCCCCCTTCCTCCCCACATCTGTCTGGAAAGAGGCATTAGGAAGGAGGAGAAGGTCACATGGAGTGGGACTGATAAAAGTTTCTTCTGAAAAATGAGGGGCCTGGTCTCCCCTTGCCTTGTGTAGCCATCCACGCCTTGTGCCTTCTGATCTGCTCACCTTGGATGCCACTTTGCCCAAACGGGAGGTGAGGCGAGGTAAGGGAGAGCCCTCTGCCTCACTGGGCAGGGCCAAGGCTGGCAGCATTTGCTAAGCAAGGTGAAGTGCAGGGCACTGGCTAGACTCAGTTTTGCTTCAGAGGGCAACATTGACTAGTGGCTAGAGCACTGGATTAGGATTTAGGAGTCCATGGTTCAGTTCCTGGCTGTGCCACTAGTTTGCTGGGTGACTTTGGGCAAGTCACTGTCTGTTCCTCAGTTTTTCCACCTGGAAAATGGGTATAATGTTAGTGCTCTCCTGTGAAATCACAGGATGACATATGCAATGTAAGGTCTGGTGGTGGTGTTATTATTGCTAACTTAGCCTGAACTCTCCCTGTATTGCCTGCATAGCTTTGCTATCCAACACGCCAACCCCCAATGTTAGAGCTGAGTTCTATTCTCTTACACCAGTGTAACGGTAGCTCACACAGAGAGGTTCCCCACGGGAGTCAACGGATTGATTAGCCTTTATACTGAGGCCACTTTGCATCTGCAGAGTCTTACAGCGGGTGTCAATGTAATTCACTCTCCCCTTAGGCCCCTTGACACCCTCCAGAGCCACGTGATCTTCATGTGAATGAGAATCTGCCCTTCTAGGGCAAATAAAAAGACCTTCACATTTATCATGTTTGAGATCTCATGATTTTAAAGGTGGACTTGGAATTTGGGTGGGGCCTGGCTCACGATTTCTAACTCCTTGGGGCTGGTGATTTTGAATATCCCAGAGGGGAACATTGCTGAAAGGAAGAGCTGGCTAGGGACAGGATTTTCTATTTCATGGGAAATTCCTCAATTTTGAATATTTTTTTCAACCTTAAATGGAGCCAAACCCCCAAATTACCCATGATATGAATTTTTTTTTCCAAATGGATCAATCAAAATTAGTCACTTTGATCAAATCAATATAGTCCCTTTGAAGCAAAAACATCAGGGCGCTGCACGGAGAAGACAGCTGCTGACCCAGAGAGCTCCCCCTCCACCCAACAGAGCCCAAGGCAATGGGGGGGCCAGCTGGCCCCCCCAGCTGTCAGCCTCCTAGGCTGTGGGTCAGTGGGATACGCTCAGTGGATACGTTGTGTATTTTCTTGATTTTCTTTCCTTTGTTCCATTTCTTCCATCCCTGATTCCTCTCCTCGCTGTTCCCTTTCTCCTTTTCCCTGATGTCTGCTCCCTCTCCCCAGGATTTTCTTGTCCCATGTCTCCTTTCCATGTCTGAGTCGCCTTCCTCCCTGATGGGTCTCTGCCTTTCACATACTTCCTGGTCTCTGCCCCCTCCTGCTCCTCCTTCTCTCCTCCCCTCCCCTCTCGACCCCACTCTCCAGGGCAGTAACAAAGGGAGGGCAGCGCTGCTTGTGTGCTAGGCCAGGGGCAGAGCCCAGCCACAGAGCAGCCATCTCCCCACGGTTCCCTTGCAGGTGCTTCAGACAGGCTGCAACCAGAGTGCTGGTTTCCCAGGCTCTGGCCTGGGGCCAGCTCTGAATCACCCAGCAAGGCCTTCAAGGTTAACTCAGACATGGCTGAGGTGAGCCTGGTGCCAAGATCTGGCCCAGAAGCAGCTTCTGTCACAAACCTCTGCGAGATCCTTATTGCCATCCCCTGCCAAGGACAAAAGCCTCGCGTGGTTCCTGAGTCACCTGGGCTATAGCCACCTCAGGAGGCTAGACATGGCCTGGGAGCCTGCCACCCCTGTTCTGTTGCTGCATCCCTCCCCAGAGCTCTCACAGAAAATTAATGAGGCCTGGATTCTCTCCATGAGTGCCCAGACTTTGTGGGCAGGTGCCCCCCCACCTTGGGACATGCACGTGGCTCCTGGGGCCATGGGACCGAAGGTATCTCAGCTTGCTGATGGGAAAGTCACAGAGCTCTGGATACACCCACACCAACCTGGTGCACAACAGACTCGGTCCTGTATTACCACAGTGTCTAGAGACCCCAATCAAGTCATGGTGCGAGGTGCTGCACAGAGCAAGAGCACGTGTCTGCCCAGGACAGTTCCCCTTTGCCAAACAAAGCAGAGGGGACCCCCGAGAGAGTCCCTCCCTGGTGCCCAGTGAGCCCAATGCATGCTGGGACAGGACTCTGGGAGTTTAGGGCCAGCTAGTACAAAGTTGTTATATCCTTGGGGGCAGCCGGTTTAGGAAGAAATCACTTGAGGCCAGACAGCAGACAGCTAACAAAACTTCCATTTATTTCCAGACACAGAGCTCGCCTACCTGGCAGAAGCTGGCTGGGCTATCCCCTAATAATCTAACTCAGTTGCCACAGGAACAAAAACCGTGACAACCAAATACACAACATATTCCTCCCCCCCAATAAGAACACCTCCCCTAAATAAAACACACACTAGACTAGAGAAGGAGGGTAGACTGCCTCCATTCCCAGCTAAACCCTGGGGATTATTTTGCCCCATAACCGTGGGTTTCCATAATAGTTCAGTAGCCTAGAGGAGACGGCGCTTCATTCGGGTGGGGACTCACAGATAGCTTTAACTTTGCAGGGGGCCTTAATGAAGACCTCGTTGAATGTTGTAATATCACGGGCTTGGACATTTGTATCCTTTGCGAACTTCGTAGGCCGAGTCTTCTTTGTGGTGTATTTATTCTTTAGTGATCCTTTCATCATAGTTCAGTGACCAGGATATCAAAACCTGTAGCCGAACTCTCTGGCCACAAGATCTGGTAACGCCTCTGGGGGGAGCAGTTCAAGGGTAGGCGAACAGTATCGATAATCCTACTTACGTTGGTCCATACGTCCAGCTCTTGGGACTTTCATCCACGTGCATTCTGATAATACTTGACATCGTTTTTACTGAAACTTTGTTCCGATCCATGGGGCCCCCCCTTTTTGACCCGAAGAGCTTAGATGCGGGGAAGCGGGTATTGCTCTGCACACAGACTGGGTTGACTGTGGACTTTTAAATCCAAAGGGGGGACCCATCTTCTCACTAATTGGGATAGAGTGGCCCCTGGGACTAGGGTCTGGTATAGAGTGGTTGACGCAGGCCTCCATAATAGTTCAGTAGCCTAGAGGAGACGGCGCTTCATTCGGGTGGGGACTCACAGATAGCTTTAACTTTGCAGGGGGCCTTAATGAAGACCTCGTTGAATGTTGTAATATCACGGGCTTGGACATTTGTATCCTTTGCGAACTTCGTAGGCCGAGTCTTCTTTGTGGTGTATTTATTCTTTAGTGATCCTTTCATCATAGTTCAGTGACCAGGATATCAAAACCTGTAGCCGAACTCTCTGGCCACAAGATCTGGTAACGCCTCTGGGGGGAGCAGTTCAAGGGTAGGCGAACAGTATCGATAATCCTACTTACGTTGGTCCATACGTCCAGCTCTTGGGACTTTCATCCACGTGCATTCTGATAATACTTGACATCGTTTTTACTGAAACTTTGTTCCGATCCATGGGGCCCCCCCTTTTTGACCCGAAGAGCTTAGATGCGGGGAAGCGGGTATTGCTCTGCACACAGACTGGGTTGACTGTGGACTTTTAAATCCAAAGGGGGGACCCATCTTCTCACTAATTGGGATAGAGTGGCCCCTGGGACTAGGGTCTGGTATAGAGTGGTTGACGCAGGCCCTGTTCTAACATCTGTGATCTCAGTGGTGGTGGAATAATGACACACATCTCCCCCACAACAAACAACCAGATTGGACCGATAACTCCGTCCTCCTGGACATGTAGGTAACAAGGTCGGGTGAGACCGGAGAGGTTTGTCGAGATTTTCCATGCATCACCAGGTCCATAACTTGGGACAATACTGGGTCAACGCGAGTTGCCTTCTTTATCTGAGTAGCAGTGATGGGTGTATTCTCTACCTGTTCAAACTCCAGGTCTGCTTCAACTTTTGACCTGATGGCATATGGCACAGTTCGGGCTTTCAGATATTTTGGTGGACTGTCAGGTTTAATGTTCAATGTCACAGTGATTCCCTTCATACTTCCCAAATCCTCTCCAAAAACAGCAGCATGTTTCCTTAGTATGGGGGTGTAGAAGGGTGAGACTGGGGCTCAACCCTCCCTGAGGGCGGAGGGGAGCCACACCGGCTCACCACTGTCTGTCAGCCCGGGTCCCGCCCTTTGCTTCAAGGCTGAGCGACAGTACACAGTCACTTGGGGGCTCTGGCCTTCTGCAGCAAGGCGGAGCAACAGGATACAGACAGTTGGGAGCTCAGGCCCTTTACCTCAGGGCTGAGCAGCAATATACTGTCAATTCGGGGCTCAGGCCCTCTGCTGCAGGGCTGAGCAACAATATACAGATAGTTGGGGCCTCAGGCCCTCTGCTGCAGGGCTGAGCAACAATATACAGTTAGTTGGTGGCTCAGACCTCTGCTGCAGGGCTGAGCAAACAAACAAATAGTCCAGAAACCCAGGCCCTGGGGCAGGGCGGGGCAATAAGCAGTTCAGGTGTATAAAGCCCAGGCCCTTGCTCAGGGTGAGGCAGCAAGCGACTCACGGCTCAGGCCCTTCAGGAGGGGCTGAGCAAACACCCAGTCTGAATGGCCTCCTCAGGCCAGAGGGAGGGGGAGTCTGCCACCCTTGGAAGGGTGGCAGGGGGAACGCAGGCCCTCCCACTCCACTGCATTCCAGCCCGGGGGCCCTAGCAGCAACTGACACCGCTGACGGTCAGTGGGGATCCTGACCAAAAAACACTGACATAGGCTCAGGTGAATCTGCAGCCTGACTGGGGTCAGCTGCCCCCGGGCCACTTCCAATCTCCCCCTCACTGGGTGCCTGCCATCCGCCGGTGCCATCTGGTGGGTCCCAGACCATGGGCTCCTCAGGATACTGGGCGTTGGGAATTCCAGGCCATTCCTCTGTGTACTGGGTGTGGGGTGGCTCAGGCAGCTCCTCTAGATGCCGGGCTTCGGGAAACTCAGGCAGTTCCTCTGGGTACCGGCCACGGGGTAGATCAGGCCAGCGCTCCTCCAGGTACTGGGCATGGGGCAGGTCAGGCCAGCGCTCCTCCAGGTACCGAGCACGGGGCAAGTCAGGCCAGCGCTCCTCCGGGTACCGAGCATGGGGCACACTGGGCCCGGGGGGAGCTCGGGCACCAGCATCTGTCCTCTCCGGCAGCCTCCCTCCAACTGAGCACCAGGGCCATGCTTTTATATTTCCTGTCCCGACCCTTGAGTTCCAGGGGGCGGGGACAGGTGGTGGTGGCTCCACCTCCTGCCACGCCTGTTCTGGCTTGTCTCTCTCAGGCTCGGCGGGGAGTGAGGCCTCCTCGCTACAGGGGGTTAGACTGGTTTCTTCTTTAGTCATCTGGTGCACTTGTGTCCAGTTTAGCTGAATCTTCCCAAGCCAAGACCTATCCATTAAGGCTGGGTAGTTACCTCTCACCACAAACAATGGAAGCCTGTCCATTGAGTTCCACCTTAACATCAATAGTGCCCAACATGGGCACAGCTTCTCCCTTAGACATCTTCAGAACAGTTTTTGTTGCCTTAAGCGGAAGATGCTGTAGCTTTTCTTTATAACAGCTCGGGACCAGCAGGATAAGTGCACGGTCAGTTCCTGCTATAGGTTTGCCACCAACAACGGCTACCAGGTTCATGTGAGCCACTCCGAAGACAAACATCAGTGGCATGTCCTCTGCGATGAGTTACCTTGATCATCCGGGTCTGCGCCAGGTATGCAGCGTTCTCTTGTCGCCAGACCACAGGCCTCTTTTTCTTTGTTTACAGGCAACTCGATCTGTCCTTCTGCCACATGTCAACACACCAGTCTTACAACCAGCATTCTGATGCTGGTGACTGCGCTACCAAGCGGTAACATTCCTGATCCTGCACAGTTTTGTTATTGTCTTGGATACTTTTGCATCTAGGATGACCGATGTATTGCACCTCCTGTGCCAGTTCCATGGAGACACCAATACAACACTTCTGTAATGTAAGCTAGCTCTGTCAGTCGCTTCGTACAGTTTCACTGTACCACACACTAACCTTCCGCAGAGCATCATTAACATCTCCTTAAATTCACAGTGTTCTGCTAGCTTTGTAAAATGGCTACAAATTGTACAACTGTTTCATTTCTTGTCTGCTTTTGTGGAACGATCTTTCAGAATTACCAATGTTTGGGAAAAGAAACCCCAGGATTTCCACAATGTCACTGTAAGATTTAGTCAGCTTACAGGCTGTATAGCTTGCGTAGCAGGAAGTAGTTAGCCCCTAAAACACTTAAGACATTGCACTCTACTTTTTATGTACTTGAATAAAAAAGCTCAAACGCCATATACCACCAATCTGCCTATATTCTCTATAAAGTTCAGTGCTGTGAGTAGCCATGATGTAGTTTCACTTTTCACGTCGGGCAAACAGTTTTTTGTTTGTTGTTCTACCTTGATTTCTACATCTCTTTAGCGAAGCCCGAATCCCATCCATTGTGCACTTTATATCTTGGTGGCACAGAATAGGAAGAAATCACTTGAGGCCAGACAGCAGACAGCTAACAAAATTACCATTTATTTACAGACACAGAGCTCGCCTAACCAGCCGAAGCTGGCTGGGCTATCCCCTAATAATCTAACTCAGTTGCCATAGGACAAAAACTGTGACAACCAAATACACAACAGAAGTGACCAGTGGTTTGGGTGCCAGCTTGACACACTGAGGACCTAAGGTTCAGAGGGGCAGAGCCCCGCAGCACCCACTGGCTTTATGGCTAGCAGGGCCGGCTCCAGCCTTTTTACCCCCCCAAATAGCAGTGGAAAAAAAGCCGCGACGAGCGGCACTTCGGCGGCAGCTCCACCATCACCACTTCATCCTTTGGCGGCAATTCAGCAGCAGGACTGAGGGACCCGCTGCCAAATTGCTGCCAAAGAGCTGGACATGCTGCCCCTTCCCATTGGCTGCCCCAGGCACCTGCTTGCTGCTTCTCTGATGGCTGGCCCCTTCCTGCCAGGGCTGGCCCACTTGGTATCAGCAATGTTCTGCAGAGACTCCGGCTGAGCCTTTGCAATGCCTGACCTGGAGGGGCCTGGGCCACAGGGCGCTGGGGTACCAATTTGGGCAACCTTGAGAGCTGCTTGCGTCAAGCTCCATGCTCAGGAGGGGACATGTGGTGTCTGATTCAGCAGGTCCAGAGCACAAGGAATATTCCCTTGTGGCAGCCGAGGGCTGCAGGCAATAGGTATTGGGCATGGGGGGTGCTAACCGTGGGTGAGGGCGGGGTGTGTGGACACTCGTTATGGGTGGTGGTGTGAATGCTCATTATGATATGGGGACTCCTCTGGAGAGGCCGCCAGTCTGAGACAGTGGCTCAGTCCCCTGACTTGAGAATTCCTACAGGCAGAGAGCCCATCCTCAGTGCTTAGCAGGTTCAACCTGTGAGCAGAGACAGCTGCATGGCCTGGCCTGGCCTGGCTTCATGGATGCCAGGCTGGATGGATAGCTCAGTGGTTTGAGCCTTGGCTTGCTAAACCTAGGGTGGTGAGTTCAATCCTTGAGGGGGCCACTTAGGGATCTGGGGCAAAAATCTGTCTGGGGATTGGTCCTGCTTTGAGCAGAGGGTTGGACTAGATGACCTCCTGAGATCCCTTTCAACCTTGGTATTCTATGAGGGTGGCACTAAGCTGGGTGCACATGAGGCAGGGCCCTCAGGAAAGGAGAGGGGTTGAGACTCCTGGGATACAAAGCTGCCATTAGAGGAGTGCCCCTCTTGGGGTGTGAGGGCCTTCCCTAAGGAAGCAGAGGGTGTATGGGGGGCAAGGTACCAGAGATGGGCATGCCATAAGCAAGACGAACCATGCAGTCTGGTAGTGTTGGGTTGGGCCCAGGCTGCCCCAGTTGGCTGTGTGGAAGTTTTCAAGCTGCCCTGGGCAGTATTCACAGGCTGGGATAGGGCAGGCTCCAGCTGAGGTGGTGCCTCATGACGAATAGTGAGCTGAAGAGGACCTGGCTTGGCCTTGCTCCAACCACTAATGCTCTGGGGTGCTGCTGGTAGGCCTAGGGCCAGCCACAGCCTCCCTCACGACATCCTGGAGCTGCTTTCCCTGCCAGGGGAGGGTGGAGAACCAGGGTGCCAAGAGGGAGGTGCTGATAGGTTAGGGGACAGCTCTGGGTGGGTGCCCTCTTTGTAGCCTAGTGCCTGGGCCGCTGGACTCAGAGTGAAGTGGACCTTCTGGGATCTCTTCCCCAGGGCTGTGAGATGAGCCCCTTGGCACAGCACTGCACTGCTCCAGCCAGGAGTCCTGTGGGGAGGTGGCTCAGCTCAGGACTCCTATGGGGTGTGTCTGCCTCACAGCTACCTGAGCTGGGCGCCACATGCACTGGGCCAGGTGTGCCACCTCCTCCTGCCTGAGTTACCAGGGCTTTGCCCTGGTCTGTGGCCTGCTGACTTCACCTGGGCGTCCTGGAGCTGTGACAGGTGGCTGGGACCCTTCCAGCCCGAGGAGCTGCTCCATAGTCTTGGCCCCAATCCTCGGTGGGACACAACGGGGTTAGGGGGGGCAATGATTTCCCTGCATGGCTTGGTGTTGTCCCCATGACCTGGCCCCTACTCAGTGTGTGTCATGGGGGCAGTAGGACATGGTGGAGCTCTCAGGACAGCCGCCTCCTGTCCAGGCTGCTCCATGGCCACACTCTTCAGGAGGCCGTGAAGGGATGGAGCCCCCACTATATGGGGCTCCATTGCACACTGGGGGTGGACACCCCTCCCCCCGCTCTGGGGCAGTGCCCTGAGGGGCTGCATTCTGAGCTCAGCCTGGTGTAAAGCCTATCCCCTCAGTGGAGTTACTCTGGCTTCGCCCTGGTGCCAGCAGGCTCAGAGCATGGCTGTCATGCAGGTCAGGACTCGGCTGCATGCCCCGCAGGTGAAGTTCTGCTTTGCTGTTTAGTCCACTTCATTTTCTGTGGCTCTGCAAATGACTCATGGCTAAAGAGTGACTTATTGGAAGGGCTCCAAACGAAGGGCAAAGTACCCAGGAAGGGAGTCGGGGGGCCTTCCTCTCTTGCCAGCAACCAATGGGAGTCTGGAGGGAGACTGCCCCAAAGTGAGGAATCAAGGAGAAAGTTTCCATCAATCTCCTGCCCCGCCAAGCCAGGGGCTTTCTTTGCCAAATGTACAGGCACCTCCAGACCCCCCCAGATCTTCCAGAGCAGCACAAAAGGCATGTGGCCAGCAGCACTCAGTGCCTCAGAGGGGCAGTCCCTGGTGTTTCAAAAATGAAGCCAAGAAAATCTTCCAGGCAAGTGTGACTCTTCAATCAGCTGCTGGGCTGCTAGGCCTGGAAAGTGAATGCACCATTCTACCCTTGGAGCAGGAGTCCTGAGCACGAGCGCTTCTCCCTGCGTGCATCTGGGGTTCACGGTGATCCCCAAACTGATCCCTGTGAGGGTTTCTCACTGCATAGCTCCCATGTGCATCATTCACAGCAAGGAGCAGAACTCCAGACTGGATTGTCACAATGATCCCTTTGGGCCTCGGGAGCACGGAGTTCCTTTGAAAATCCCAGCCTGAATCTTGGGGCTGGGTTTCCGGTGCGAATCCTCTGGTTTCTGAGCCGGTGATTAAAGTGGGACTGTTCCCAGGACTGATGCTACCCCCAAAGTGGCTCACTGGAGCAGTCCCAGAGCGTGTGGAGTGGCAGGTTGGGGAGCTCTTTCCGAAGGTGCCTCCCAGCTCTCTATTTAACAGCTGCCACCAGCTAGAGAGATGTGAAAGAGCATCAGCTCCTGCTGACACTGACTGATCTGAACCTGTGACCTCAGCCAACCAGCAGTGTCTCCTGGGGTGTGGAAGAGACGTGACTCAGTTGCCCTGGGCACAAAGGAGGCCCGTTAGGGAGGTTCTGGGCATGCACTGATCCTGCCATTCCCTCGGTTTGCAGGAGGGCAGGTTGTGACGCAGCCTGTTACCACATAGGGCTGGCCTAAATCCTTGGGGCTGGATTGCTAACAACTTGGTGGCCCAAGCATCTCTGAGCTTGGCATGAGAGCACAGCATGATTGGTGCCAACAGCGTGAGCACACTGAGCTGGGACTCAGGCTTTCTGGAAGGAGGCTAGGGGATGCATCACTGTTTGCACACACAGTGGGACTCTCTGCACGGCTCCATCTGAGCTACGGATGCAAGTCCCATTTTTGCTGCTTCATCAGCAAGGCAGGTTCAGAAGGGGGCTGCTCATTGGCTTTGCCACCTTTCTGGTCCAGGTCACTAGATCCACCCCAGCTTGGGCTGCTAGGGACTAAGACACATTTTCAAAACTAGCTGCAGATTATGAGTAGCTCAGAATCATGAGCTGGGCACTCAGCAATGGCTGCGCTCAGAACTGAGGGCCATTTCTAAAGGGGGGTCTCTGGGCTGCTGTGTCCTGTGTGTGAAATGGGAGTGGGCTCAGTCCCTTTCCTGGGTGGCAGGCAGGTGCCCCCATCACTAACACATTCCTTGGTTAACCTCAACAGAGAGATCAGATTTAACCTCAGCAGAAAGATCCTGGGCCTGTTCTACACTACGTGTTTATACTGAATTTAGCAGCATTAAACCGATTTAACCCTGCACCCGTCCATGCAACGAAGCCCTTTATATCAATACGAAGGGTTCTTAAAACCAATTTCTGCACTCCTCCCCAATAAGGGGAGTAGCTCTGAAATCGGTATTGCCATGTCAGATTAGGGTTAGTGTGGCCGCAATTCGACAGTATTGGCCTCCGGGCGGTATCCCACAGTGCACCATTGTGACCGCTCTGGAAATCAATCTGAACTCGGATGCACTGGCCAGGTAGACAGGAAAAGACCTGCGAACTTTTGAATTTCATTTCCTGTTTGCCCAGTGTGGAGCGCTGATCAGCACGGGTGGCCATACAGTCCCAAATCCAAAAAGAGCTCCAGCATGGACCGTACGGGA